>NC_057864.1:133872571-134107111 GCF_019393635.1 Dromiciops gliroides
GTGACTTGCCCAGGGTCACACAGCTAGTAAGTGTTGTGTCTGAGGCTGGATTTGAACTCAGGTCCTCCTGAATCCAGGGCCAGTGCTTTATCCACTGTGCCACCTAGCTGTCCCTCCAAGGGAGATTTTAATTCCTGCCAGGAGGCAAAACAGGAAGTTGGGGTTAGAGGCCACTCTGCTCTCTTCAGAGAGAAAAGTGCTACCAGGCTAGGATTTTATCCTTCTGTTCCCTTAAATATTGTTAGCCTAGGTGGATATGATTGGGTTCCATCTAATTTCTGATCATGCAATATCAGTGCTAGTCAAGATGACCCCTTTCCTACCAAATACAAGTTCCAGAATAAACATGTATAGTGAATAGCAAAGAAACCCATTTTATCCAAATCAAAGGAAGTTAGAAACCAGAGAAGATATACATAAGAAAATATATACCAGACGATATAAAGTGAAGGGGCTCTCCCACCACGTAACTCAGAGAAAGAGAGAGAGAGAGAGAGAGAGAGAGAGAGAGATCTGTATCTTACTAAGGGGAAAATGCCCACTGAAATCTCTAGTGTAGCAAGTTAGGATAGATGCTGCCAGCTCCTCTCATGTCTTCCCAGAGTCTTTTCCTTAAGCAACCTGAAGTGGAATTGGCCTTGTCCATCTTCCTTCTTGAAGCCCCAAACAGAAGTGCCAGAAGTGATTTGACACTTGAAGAATCCTAAAGAAGACTTGAAGATCGAAAAGTCCCCAAAACAACCTGTAAAGGCTGGAGCTCTCCTGCTCTCACCTCAGGGCAGGGCATTCATCTTCACCAGTGAGGAGAGAGTCCCATACCAATGGATTTAGGGACAAGGATTACACTTGCCTTCCTGATTGTGATAGTAATGGCACACTTCATATCCTATAAGGACATGAAGATTTCTAAAGCATTTCCTTGATAACAACCCTGTGAGATAGGCAGTGTAAGTATTATTACCCTAATTTTATAGATAAGGAATCTGTGGTTCAATGAGACAAAGTAAGAGTCACACAGATTTTACATACTGGAGCAGAAATTCAAACGATCCAAATCCACTGCTCTCTTCATTACTATTTCATTGATATCTCTTTTTTCTTGGGTAACAAGCAGAAACTTTGAGTAGGGAAGAGGAGAGACAAGCCAAGAGTAAGGAAGACTTGAGTTGAAATCCCACCTCAGATACTTACTAGCTGTGTGAACTTGGTCAAGTCACTTAACTTCCGTCTGTCTCAGTTTCCTCACCTCTAAAATGGGGATAATAATAACACCTATGTCAATGGATTGTTGTAAGGACAAAATGAGATGTTTGTAAAGTGCTTAGCACAGTGCCTGGCAAATAGTTGATGCTTAATAAATGCTATTGATGAAGGAGAAGAAGGAGAAGGAGGAGGAGGAGGAGAAGAAGAAGAAGAAAGAATATGAGGGAAGTGAGGATCATAAGAAATGTTTGTCCAACCACTTTTGAAATTGCCTGGCAGTTTGAAGCTCACCATTGTTTATTTGTTTGTGTGTGATAATGCCATTGAAAGAATCAAGAAAGGTGGGATATTTTGATATCATAAAGCTATAATGAAATGAGTGCTGGATTTGAAATCCTATGACCTTAGTTTGAATCCCAACTTTGCCACTTAGTAAATGTATAACTTTGGGCAAGTCATGTAACCAATTTAGGCTTTTGTTTCCTTATCTGTAAAAGGATGGGGTTGGATCAAATGACCTCTAAGGTCCCTTCCAGCTCTAAATGTATGATCTCTATGAAACAGTCTGGTATGTCCACAATGGAGCGGAAAGGAGATTGACTGTGTGTGTCTTTCCAAATGGAAAAGACAGGTTGAAATACAATTTTCATTTGAGAACCTGAGAATCCTCACGCTTCTTGGAGTACTCAAAGAGCTATGAACTTAGCATAGATGCATGTAAACAAATTCTTTCACTCTTGGTAATCCAAATGACCTCCCTGCTAATCTCATATGCCACTGGCTATGGCTGAACTTGAGCCAGTTTCATTGTTATGCACATGCCTGACTTTGCCTGATTAGGAGAAACCAAACAAGAATGCCAGGCTGACCAACAGTAAACAAAGAATGTGCTGCTTAAGCTTCATACTGGCATAAACCATGTAGGAAAAAACCAATGCCTCACCCAGTGACCATTGTATATCAAACAATACCAGAGAGAAAGGCTCCTTGGAAGCAACAAAATAAATTTGCAAAAGCAATTACTCTGAATGGGAAAAGTAAATAACCTCCAACATTCTCTTCCTTCTTCTTCTTTTTTTTTTTTTTTTTGCGGGGCAATGGGGGTTAAGTGACTTGCCCAGGGTCACACAGCTAGTAAGTATCAAGTGTCTGAGGCCGAATTTGAACCCGGGTCCTTCTGAATCCAGGGCCAGTGCTTTATCCACTGCGTCACCTAGCCGCCCCCCATTTTCTTCCTTCTTAAGAAACCTAACCAGAATCATTTTAAAGCAATGCCATCCAATCTCTTCAAATAAGACCAAATGGAAACTTGTTTAACAGGGCATTTGAAGTTGCAAAGTGTGTCCCCTAGAGGCAAAAGTTTTTGAATGTAACTCACTGTGTGATCTTGTTTGACAGCTTGTAGAGCAGATTTCGGAATCACAAAAGCCATAACATCTAGTACTTGTATAATATCTAGAGTGCTTTTCTTTATTATCTATATATCTTTAGGGTTATATGTGGTGTTCAGGGAGGACTAGCACCTCTAGGTGTGAGGAATTGGTGAGCCCTTTTCAGGGCTCCACCTTTGGTGTTCACCTGTCACCCAATTCTCACCTGTGGCTCCAAGAAGGAAGTGTCTATATTGTTTACTTGTGTTTGTATCCCCAGTGCTTCATGCTTAGCACAGTGACAGTCATATAGTAAGCATAGAAATGATCTTTCTCTCTGTATGTGTGTGTGTGTCTGTCTCTGTCTCTGTCTCTGTCTCTCTCTTTCTGTCTCTATCTCTCTGTCTCATCTATCTTTCTGAGTATTGATGATGATAATGGCTTCTAAAAGGAAACTTTGGGGGGAGTAAGCACAGATATTGAAAATACATCTCTTTAAGTCTGTGAATAAGCTACTCCTTTGCCTGATAAATAACAACATTACCATGGTATTGTTGAGTTTTCATTTTCTTTGGAACTGAATTTACTATAAAGTAGCCCTGTCTATTGTGGATATCATCCAAAGAACTTTGGTTCCAAAATGAACTTGTTATAAGGGACCCATTGGATTATTTCATGACCTGGTATACAAAGAGAGTTTTATAATGGAGCCCCAGTGAACTTATTTCTGCTGTAAATATTTAGTGACAAGATCTCCAAGGCCATCCAATCCAACCTGTACCAACAGGAATTTGCTCCATAATATTCCTGACAAGTCATTACCAATTATCTTCTGGAATACTTCTAGGATTAAGGAATAAAAGTTATAGAATAGAGCTATAAAATGAAAGGAACTATAGAGATCACCTTAGTCCAAACCCTTCATCCTACAGAAGAGAAAACAAAAGTTCAGAGAAGTCTGCTGATTTGCCTCATGTCATAAAAGTGTTCACATTGACCTGAGACTACCATATGAGTCACCTCTCTGCTAGTATGAAGCTGTCACTCTATGACTTTAATCTTACAGAGTCAGCTTCCAAGGAGGTATATTTACCTTTCACATGATTGCTCCCAAGGCACTGGAATGCTGGGCTCTGTGGGCATACAAAGAGAAGTAAGAAACAACCTTTGATCCATCTAAGCTTACAGTCTAGTAGAAAAGATAAATAAAATACACAAAATAGAGTGTTTCAAATACCATGTGAATGAAACAGCATGATAGAAGGGATAGAGAGTTGGTCTTGAAACCAGGAAGACCTGGGTTCAAGTTGTGCCTCTGACACATGGGGATGTGTGACCCTGTGTTACTCAATTAACTTCTCTGTGCTCTGAACAACTTTCTTAGACTATAGATCACACAGAAGGTACTGACTTGTATTGGTAAAAGGAGTTTCCTCAACCAAGGAATTCCTTATACCAATGATATTACATGTCTAGTCCCTATCCCACTCCTATTTCAAAGACAGAAATTAAATGTAGTCACTTCTTCACCTCAACCTAACCCTGTGAGGAAACACGCCAAATATTACTCAACTTTGGAAGAAGTATGTCCATTTAACCAATCATACAGAAATATTTTTATAATCTTTTTTTTCTTTTTAGAAGAGTCGAATCACATATCCCCCATTAATCTATTCTTTCAGGCTGTTGGGTGTAGCTTAATCTTCATATCATTAGTTTCTGATTACTTGGTCGAGGTTATCCCCTAACAATGGCATGAGATAAAAATTCCTTTGATGAATTGACTCAGATTAGAATATTTCTTCATGACATCCTAAGTCTTCGCAGGAGTCAAGTTTCTTACAACTGCCAAAGAAAACAGCATTCACTTATTTTGAACACTAGATTAAATTGGTTCCATGGCAACTTCTGAGTACTATTTGATCTCTGCAAAGGACACACATCCCTCAATAACTATGTGCCCCCTTTCTATTGAACAGAAGGGCCATATTATCTATGTTTCATATTGGCACTTTTTTATATAAATTCATAAGGAGTCAAATGAAAGGAAATGAAAATAGGAGAGAAGACAAACTGGTGATCAAGATGGCTGTGGGGGGGGATGAATTGTGCAGACAGAAAGAAAACTAGAAAAAGGCTAAGAAGGTGAGGTAAGAATAATTAAGAGAAGGGAGAGGACTGAATGAGTTAAGAGCTGAAAGAAGGAAGGTTGGAAAGTTAGGAAGGGAACTAATTCAAAAACTTTCAGACTTTCTGGATGTGGCAAAGAATTTACTGGATGTGGGTCTCAGGGGTTGCCTGAAGAATTTCACTCTGTGTGTGTGTGTGTGTGTCCACCCATGCCAAAGTGCTTGCCTGAGTGTGTGTATCTCCAACTTACCCATATATATGTGTGTGTATATATATATATGTGTGTGTGTGTGTGTGTGTACATATGTATATGTGTGTCTATCTATCTATCTATCTATCTATCTATCTATCTATCTATCTATCTATCTATAATATATCTATCTTGTATGCACATAGTTTTTGTATGGCGTCTCCCCCATTAGGAGGATTAGGATGTTAGCTCTTTGAGGGGCAGGTGCCAGTCCCAGAGACTAGGAAGGCCCTAAGCTCTAGGAATTCACTAGGAACAAACTCTAGTGACTTCCCTTTTCCTAATAAAGGACAAATCAAATTGTGAGAGCCTCTGATACACTCCAGCATAATCAACATTATTACCATCCAGATTTCATTTTGTACTGCCTTTGTTCGGTCCTTTTGGCCCATTATCCATACAGCAGAAGACACCAACTGAGATCATACCAATTAGGCAAGTTGGTCTCAGCCCAA
Organism: Dromiciops gliroides; assembly: GCF_019393635.1. Lineage (NCBI taxonomy): Eukaryota > Metazoa > Chordata > Mammalia > Microbiotheria > Microbiotheriidae > Dromiciops > Dromiciops gliroides. The sequence goes on from NC_057864.1 coordinate 133,877,980, forward strand.
TGAAGCTGACGTTCACCTGGTAAGTAAGCAAAGATGGCTGCACCTGTTTCCATGCCATTCAGAATCTTTATAGCACCCAGGGGTGTTAGAGCACCTGTTCAGACAATTATTCCTTAATGGGAAGTGGGTTAATACTACTGTCCCTGTTTTACCTGTGGAGAATCGGAGATATTGGCCTCCAGTCACAAAGAGATAGAGGTGGGCATAGAGCTCACAACTGTAGTCACCAAGATAAGTGCATTACTCTCTCTGGGATGCTGGGAAGCCTGAGGCCTGTAGGGGAATCATACTGGGGCCATGATGACAGTGGAACAAACAGATAGGACAGGAGCTGGGCCAGGAGAAAGAGGGCAAAGCTGAGAATAAAATTGGTCTAGGAGGTTGTAAGTGGAGCAATGACACTGATCTGAAGGTTAGAAGCCAGGTGAGCAGCCAGGAATCAAAGAGCACAGAGATTAGGGCAAAGTGGAGAGTCAGAGACCAGGCAAGTAGTCAGGACATCAGATTCCAGGCATCAGCAACAAGGGAATGTTAGAAAAGCGTGAATTTCTATCATGGGCAAGAAGTTTTAAAATATATTTTCTGTGGGTACAGAGACCAATTTGATCTGTGACCAGCCCAGAAGCCAGAAATGAGACTCAGTATTATGGAGGTGGTAAGTTGGTGGATTGATTGAGATAAGGAGGGGACAGAGCTCCTGACAAGGTGGTTGTGTCCAGTGGAGTATGGTCCTGGGATCTAATAGTATAGTGATATGGTTGTTTTTGAAGTTATTTTTCCCATACCTCTATTTGAATTCTATAATTATAATACTTTAGAGCTGAAAGAAACCTTAAAGATCAACTCATGCAAACCTTTCATCTTATAGAAAGGTAGAAAGAAACAGCCTAATGGCAGGAGTGAGTATCCTTCTTGCCTTTGCTGACGTGGACTTTTGACTACCTCCACTCTCTCAAGGTTTCAGGTACTCCTCCTTGAAAGAGCAGGATATTATAGGTTAGATTATTTGCCTAAGAATTACTGTAATACCCCATGTATTAACATTGGAAACATTGCCCAATTTTTCACAAGTTCTTGGTTTAGAATAAAAACAAACAAACAGATTTTAGGTCTGGAATTCCTTGCCATGTTACTAAGTAGTAGTATGACTTCAGGTCAGTCACTTAACCTCTGTGGACCCCTCTTCTTCTTCTCCTTTTTTTTTTTGGTGAGGCAATTGGGATTAAGTGACTTGCCTAAGGTCACACAGCTAGTAAGTATCAAGTGTCTGAGGCCAGATTTGAACTCAGGTCCTCCTGACTCCAAGGCAGGTGCTCTATCCACTTTGCCACCTAGCTGTCCCAACCCCTCTTCTTTTTCCTGTGCTTTCTTGAAGTATGCCCAGGCTAATTGTCATGTAGCTGCCCAAGAGGAATATAGGGGAATAGGAAGACAAGTGGGAAGGAGCAGAAGAGTTGCTCTAAAGCTCAATACCCAGGGGAAGATGCTGAGTGAGTGGGAGGCACTTTGCCAAGGAGCAGGGGAGAGAAGGCATATATAAAATAGATTCACTCGAACTCAGCCAGGAATGGCAAATGAAGACTAGATAGAGGAGGGTGAGTAGAAGGCAATTCAACAGCATCTAAAGAAGAAGACCTTTGTGTATAGGCTAGGGCTGTGGGGCCTAGTGTAAAAGAACAGAGAGAAAAAAAAATAGCCTCAAACTGTTCTGACCTTGGGCATGAAGGGACTGCAACAGTATAGAACTCTCCCTAGATCCAGCATCTCAAGATCTGGCACAATCTCTTGGAGAGAAGCAGCAAGAAGAGCTTGGAGAGCTGCTCAGTGGCATGTCTTATGATGTAAATAATTAAAAGTACATTAACAGGGCAGTTAGGTGTGTGACCCTGGGCAAGTCAATTAACAGGTATATATATATATATATAATGTATAAATAAGTATATATGTGTGTATATAAATATACATATATAGGGGTTACTTGCTCAAATTTTTTTACTGATGGGGTTCACAGTCCCAAAAGTTTGGGGATTAGCAGATCCCACTGACAGCTTTCCAAATTGTTGCATTTCTAGGATACTTTTGGAGGGAAGGAAGGGGTGTAGCTCTATGATTTCATCAATGTAAGTGGTTCTCACTGAGGAATTTCTCTATGAATGCAGATCAGCATGTTCTTTGAAACTCAAAGCCTTAGTTGCCTGAAGTACTGAGAAATTTTCCCCTTCTGAAAGTGAGACCAGGTTATAGATAAAGGAAAACCGACACATCTGAAAGCCCTGCAGCTGGAATCTCTGTTTCCTAGAGAGGTGGTCTTCCTTACTCCCCACCCCCACCTCCCACAAGGAGGGTATGTTTATGCAGAGGGCAAACTGAGACTGAGAGATAGTCAAAAATAAACCTGAGTTTGCCCCTGGGATTGCGGGAGAGAGAGAGTGCTCAGTCCTCTGGGCACTGAGTACTAGGGTTTATGAATCAGGAATCTGTGAATCATGAAAGCTTCCTGGAATATAGGAAGATGTGCTGACCTGCCCATGTTGTCAGGAGGATTTTGTTTTCAGTTGTTTTTCCACTGGTGGCAATGGAGTTGGGCTGATTCATTTATTTGACAAGTATTTATGTAGTATTTACTAGGTCTAAGGAAGGCTGCTCCAGCCCTGCCCACCCTAACCCCTTAAGACCTGTGACATTCATCTGTGAGATAATTGCCCTGACATAGGCATGCAATCTATGGCTAAAGGGTGAGAGAAAAGATTCAACTAAGCCAAGGCTCAGGAAGGAAATCAGAAGAGGCAATCTCTTTTATAGGCCTTGCCACAGCATGTACACTACTAACCCAATCCCTCCTTCCCTTATGGCTTCTGACAAGCCAGAAGTTGAGGGGTGGGGAGGCATAACTGATGTCTCTTAGGGCTTCCAGAACTCCCGTCTCAGGAGTTTTGGAAATCTGATAGCACCTCCTTCTCAGATTTTATTGAAATTGGGTCAGACGACAAAGAGGCTTCAATTTCCAGACCAGGCATCTACATTACTGACTGAATAGCTATCTTACAGCTATATCTTTTCTACAGAGATAACTTGCAATGATACAGTGAGGGAATTTTTGGGAAGGAGGGAGGAATAGACTATGAGTGAAGTTATTATGATTAGAAAGTGATCAAAGGTTTTAGTGATTTTATAGTAGGGGAATGGAATTTAGGAGATTGTCAGTACATATTATACTAAGTATAATGTGTGTGTGTGTGTGTGTGTGTGTGTGTGTGTGTGTGTGTGTGTGTAAGGAGAAGGCAGATGTCCTATACGAATCCAGCCAAGTAATTTTACCGCTCTATTTTTCTCATCTGTCAAATTAGAACAATAATACCTAAGCTGAAAAAAAAATAATACCTAAGCTGAAAGGGTCCAATGAGATAAAAGATGTGAAAGTGCTTTGAGAATTTAAAATTACACAAATGGAAGGTGCTATTAGTGGACAGAACTGTGCCTAGGTTAGGGAGTAGGTATGGTATGAATATGTATAATGTGATGTGAATAATACTAAGGTGTCATTATGGGGAGGGGGGAGAGACTGAGAGAGACTCTCCCATCCTCTCTCTTTATCTCTGAGACTTTAAAATAATTTTATTGACATAATTTGTTTTTTGCATTATCTCCAATTTTGAATACATCCTGCCCCTTTTTACTGAGTCATCCATATAATATTCATATAACAATATATCTGATTCTTCCCACAAAGAGATAATCATTTATAACTAGGTGTTAATGTGTTAACAAGGTGTTAGCAACATGTCATCCCTTTGTGAAGGGTGAAAACCTTTCTCTGATCTCATTTAAAAAGTTGGAAATGGGTCACACCCTTGATGGCCCTTTAAAGGCTAAAATTATCAGCTTTGGATTCAGTATAGGTTGGGACCAACTTTGTGGAAGACACCCCTGAATTTATACCAGAAGGGAGTTGGTTGGAGAAGGCTCTCTCTCTCCCTCCACTTCCCTTCCTCTCTCCCAGCTACATTCAAGAAGTAGGACTGTTGGCTGCAAAAATCAGAACTGCCTATGGATGGGAGAGAGAGAGAGAGAGAGAGAGAGAGAGAGAGAGAGAGAGAGAGAGAGAGAGAGAGAGAGAGAGAGAGAGAGAGAGCAAGCATGCCCTGGTAATAAAGAGTTGAGCTACACAGAGGAGCAGGCCCTAGGAACCCAGTTGAGAAACCTATGTAGCAGAAATGCTACCCTTCCAGGACAGTGGGAGAGCAATGAGAGGACTCCAAAATGACAGAAAGGACATCAAAGCCCTTCTAGTACCAGAGGTTTGAGTCAGGTTGGCTTATATGTTCCCTGAATGTGTGCCTCACTATTATTGCAATCTAAGTTTGTGTTTATCCTTCCTAGAAGCATGATATGTATGGGTGGGAGAATATGCCTTCAGTTTATGATGAGGGGAATATTTTGTAGCCACTCTTACTATACTGTTTTACTAAATGCTTTTGCTTTAAGCTAATTTTATCTACTGGCTGATTGCTGGGAAGAACTCCTCAGTGGGAACCTGTGAACTATAGTTTTAAGTGTGTGGGCCCACAGAATACATCTTGGAACCTAGGAATAGAAGGCCTCCTGTGAGGGACTCGATCCATTTCTAACAGTGAGGGAGTGAGGGGAACAACCCAGAAGGGGATGCTACAAAAAACTAAATAAATAAGAAAAGAGAAAACAAAGGCCGTTCAATAAAACAAACCAACCCATCAATTGAGTTTGACAATGTTCCACACCTTAGTTTCCCAGCTTAGTAAAGGTCATCTTACCATCCAATTTCCCAAGTATTTCTTTCTCTTTTTTCCCTTTCTCACCTCTCTTCTCCATTCTGACTTTCCTTCCTTCTCTTAGAGTCTAGCACGAAGGTCCAAGTGACTTGGGGAGAGTTTTCTCTCTTCTCTGTGGTCATGTGCTCAAGCTCAGAAACAATTGGGAAGATCAATACATTGCTCTACCCAGTTCTCTGGGATCAACTTCTCGCTGACAAGCACACAGTGTATGACAGTGTATTACAGAAAAAGAAAATGCTTTTGAAACAACGCGGGACTAAAAGCAGAAGCCTCTGAAAGAACATTCACTTGTTCAAAAGATCTCATAGCATAAATCCCCACAATCATGTACAATTTCAGCTAGGAGGCTTCCCCTGGTTTAGGTCCTTTACAAGTTGAGTCATCCCTGGCTGCTTCGTGGGGGTGGTTCTTTCTGCAGTTCCCCGCTGCTGACAGCAGGTGGCTCCAGGTGTTGCTCTCTGCTGCTCCCAGCTGGTGACCACTTGGCATTGCCCTCTCACTCCCCAGCACAGCTGTCTCTTGGCAAGTTGGAAAAAACAACTTCAGTGCTTTCTGCCATCGGAGCCAACAAGGCAAGGGACGAAAACCTCAAGAATTCTGCCAGTCTGGCGGGAGTGACGGTTCTCTCTGCAGTATGTCACAACTCTAGCGATGTATTTACCAGACTGGGATTTCCTCTTACTGAAGTTTTCCCCTTAGTTATCCACTGTTTCTCAACCCAAATATCATGGGATTTGTATACCTAGAGGGGAACTAGGTGGAGCAGTGGATGGAGTGCTGGGCTTGGAGTTTAAATCTGGCCTTAGGCACTTCCTGACTGTGTGACTCTGGGCTAGTCACTTAACTGTCTTAGTTTCCTTCTCTGTAATATGAGCTGGAGAAGGAAATGGCAAACCAATCCAGTGTTTCTGCCAAGAATATGCCAAATGGGGTCATAAAGAGTCAGACACAACTGAAACGAAGACTTCAGATACCATCTACATCTAGTCCAGCCCTCTCATTTTACAGATAAAGAAACTAAGGCCCAGCAAAATGAAAAGATTTGCTCAAGATTCCACAGGTAGTAAGTGTCAGAGGAATGATTGGAACCTGGATCCTCTGACCCCCAAGTCAGATACTTTCTGCCGTACCACACTACCAGCAGTTTGCTCATAAACTTAGCCTAAAGTAGTGTTCAGTTGTACCTCACAGTTTCATAATTCCCCACAACAAAATCCAGGGTTAGGTACAGGGTTAGGTACAGTTAGTATCCTGACCCCCAGGATACTAGAGATGGGTGAACTCCACCCAGGGAAATGTATCCCACTCATCCAAAAACTAACAAAAGACAATTTCTCTGATTTAAACACTTGGGTAAGATTATTAAAAAATAATTTAAGGCCATTAACAACTCCCATAATTGCTCGCTCTGCTGTCGACAGGGCTGTCATTCTAGAAGTTCCTGAGCCATTCCCTTGTGTTGTTACCATCCTTCCAAAGAAGCTCAGGAGAGTGGGACAGACTTAAGTGGAAATTTGCAAGTCCTAGGCCTGTCAAAAGTTAGGACAGTGAATGACGCAGTGGATAGAGCACCGGCCCTGAATTCAGGAGTACCTGAGTTCAAATCTGACCTCACTTAACACTTACTAGCTGTGTGACCCTGGGCAAGTCACTTAACCCCAATTGCCCCGCAAAAAAAAAAAAAAGTTAGGACAGTGAGAGCAGGACTTTGCCACAGATGGTAAAATGTAGAGGGACACTTCCTTCCAAAGCTTGGTTCACAGTCAATCTAGCTACTGGCATCTGATATAAAAATACCCAAGGCATCCAGGTATTATGACTTTTTCCCCAGTCTGGCCTCACCCTGTTCCCTTCCCATGGCTGACCTCCTGGTATGTTCCGAAGTTCTCCCCTGCCTCAGTCAACAGAATGTCTAATTATGGCTCTTTCTGTCAGTATTTGCTAATAGGCATTATTGAGTATGCTAAATATTTAGCTTTCAGGGCTAGAGGTTTCTGACCCCTGGGTTAGGTATTCTTGAATCTGTGATAAGAACTCTTCTTAACCTGCCTAGTATTTCCTGGCTAGGTAGAAACCAAAGACTGGGTCCTAGAGGATGGAGCTTGTGGCAGAACCTCCATTTGCTGAACACTGTTTATGATGATCCTGATTACAGGCAAAATCCTTGCTTTGATGAACTGACTACATAGAGGGGAGTGACGGAGGGAGAGGAGAGGGGACAAGGATGGAATGGAGGGTAGCAGGAGGAGGAAGAAGTTCCAAGGAGAAGCCAGTCTGTCTTTTTTGCTTTCTTTGCTTTTGGCTTTGAGAGGCGGGGGAGGAGTGGAAGCTGTGTCTTTGAGTTGGATTTCTCTTGGAGAAAGCTGCAGAGTAACAGTTGTTTGAAGGGGAAAGGAGGTTAATTGTTTTAACTTGAACAGAACAAACTTGGAAAGTGAGAAATAATCCACATTCCTATAGGTCGCTGGTCCAAAACCACACCTGGCTTCGCATCCCTCTAATGATAATCCCCGCAGAGTTCCAGGTGTTCAGCCCAGTGACTGATTACAGGCCCTGCCGAGTTCAGAGGGACAAGATTGAAACTATATATAAACCTCACAAAGTTTCTAAAGGCAAAAAGAAGCATGACCAATCATAAAGGTTCAAGGAACTTTGGGAGTCAGGAGTCATGCTTACGCTTCTGATTTGGCTGGTACCCCATCTTTGTGTCTCTCCAGAAGATGTTTGGCTGTCCTCTGACTACAGTTTCCCCCATCTGTGGAATGGGGATGAGGTTATTGCTGTCATGGTTCATGAGGCACCTTGAGGCCCCTGGGGTACAATTCCTCAGAGTACCACAAGGAGTTATGTTGTCACCATTCCTGGTGGTAAAGGTGCCAGGGCCGGCCGACGCTTCAGGGAATATCTGAGAGGCTGCAACACTTTTGAGGCATTTCGGAGAGCTGCCAGGGAGGACTACAAAATGGTGGCAGCTGCAAGACAAGGCAGAATTCAGGATCCCCTGACACTCACAAGATAGCTTCATGCCCCAAACAGTCTTCAGAAACCCATGGCAGGCACCTACCTTGGCTTTCCGTGTCTCTGAAGTCATTAAATTTCATTTATTGACAGTCGGATGATAACATCTAGTAATGCCAGAATGAAATAAAAATTTAAAAGGCATGAAATGAATACACGAATATGGCAAAGACAGATTTCCTCACCAGATCATGATTATTGGAATTAGCAGGACACCTCTTCTCGAAGCATTCAGGAGGTAGTTTTTGGAATCAGTCTCAGAAATTTAGAACTGAATTGCATCGGAGTGATTTGTTTTAGGCCTCAGTAAGCAGGATGATGCAATGAAGGACCCTCTAAAATATTATTTTTAACAAATGCATATATTTTTAGTGCCAGAAAATTACACTTTCTGTGGAAGGTAGATGTTTGTTCTTTGACAAATCAAGTCACATGTGTTAGAGAGAAGGCTAAGAGGCTTAGGTGGAAGGCAACCCATCAGGACAACATTCTAGCTGAATTTGTCTATATGCTTTTGTCTATCCATTATTCTCCCTGCCCTACAATTAGCAAATATTTCCATTTTACTTCCTAATTTTCTTCTTTCTTCTTCTTCTTCTTCTTGTTCCCTTTTTCTTTTCATCATGATCCCAACTCCTTTCCTCTATCACTTCCTTGTGTCTTTTTGGTTTTTTTTTTGGGGGGGGGCAGGGCAATGAGGGTTAAAAGACTTGCCCAGAGTCACACAGCTAGTAAGTGTCAAGTGTCTGAGATTGGATTTGAACTCAGGTCCTCCTGAATCCAGGGCCAGTGCTTTATCCACCGCACCATCTAGCTGCCCCTTTTAAAAAATGTTTTATTGAACAGTTAACAGCAAACACAAATACAATTTATTTATTTTTTAATTTTTTTGCGGGGCAATGAGGGTTGTCTCCTCATGTCTTAATCCTTCATCCATACCCTTCCTCAGTCCCTATTTTTTTTGGGGGGGGTCCACTCTTTCCATTGTGCTCTCTGGATCTTCCACCCTTTAATTAGCGACAAATTTCCTTCATCTTCACCCTCTTCCTCTTAGACTATCCCTTGACATCCTTTCCAATTGTGGCTTCTCTTTCTCTTATGTCTCCTAACTCATATGACCAAGATGAGGAGTTAGCATACATTTTGTTCCCCAATTTTGCTTTCCAATGCAAGTTTTAGGGCAGCAATGTGGCGCAGGGGATAGAGTGCCAGACCTGGAGTCAGAAAGACTCATCTTCCTGAATTAAAATCTTGTTTCAGACACTTACTAGCTGTGTGATCCTGGGCAAGTCACTTAACCCTGTTTGTCTCAGTTTCTCATCTGTAAAATGAACTGGAGAAGGAAATGGCAAACTACTCCAGTGTCTTTGCCAAGAAAACTCCAAGAGCTGGACACCACTGAAACTGAACAACAACAAAAGCATGCTTTTTCACAATCATTGAATAACCACTCCTTTGTAATTCAAACCATCTGAATATATCACCTTAAGAACTATAACTAGCTTGAGATAACAAGGACTTAACCCCAGGGCAACAACATTGTGGGGGGGGGGAGGTATATGTTTCCTTCTTTCCTCCCCAGGGCTGTTGCTCTTTGGGATGTGGAATTGAAGATTTGGGGGTAAGAGGACCCATGGAGAGGGAATGTGTCCCCCCCTAGGTTGGTGCTTTAGAAGACACTCCTTCATCCAGCTTGGGACCCCTCAATGATTTCATCACTGTCATATGCTCCTCTCCCAGGATGACATAATCATGCTGCAGTATTGGAACGACTCAACCCAACTGCGGCAAAGTACTTCATCATGGCCTATCCTGGGGACCCATGCCATAGGGGATATCCAGACTCAGAAGTGGTGGCACTAACCTCTCAGGATCTACATCTTTTCTCATGGCCCTACTTAATTGAATTTGCTCCAGAAGTCAGAATTTTCAGTGATGGTTCTGAGCATCCTGTCCTAATGCTCTCCCTCTCTCACTAAAGGGCTCTTCTTTTAACCTACCTTGGCTCAGGCAGGTATCAAATGCTTAAAACAAACTGGTGCTGGGGGCAGCTAGGTGGCGCAGTGGATAAAGCACTGGCCCTGGATTCAGGAGGACCTGAATTCAAATCCAGCCTCAGATACTTGACACTTATTAGCTGTGTGACCTTGGGCAAGTCACTTAACCCTTATTGTCCTGCAAAAAATAAAATAAAATAAAATAAAACAAACTGGTGTTGAGCCTGGGGAGGGAAAAAGGGGGGATGGGATACTCTCTCTTTTCTTCTAAGGGACCTCTCTGCTCTAGAGCCACACATACAAACCAGGTCTAATCTTGGGGGTTGGGGTGAGATGATTATTTTTCTAGGTTCCTGCAATACGTAACTGCTGCCCAAATATCTGCAGCTACCTCTTTTGGTGGGGGGGGGCTTCTGGTCTGGCTTTATTAGAAGTAAGGAGCTTAAGAACTGGGCAAGGCTGCATTGGGAAAGAATAAAATGGGGCTAACTCTAGGTCAGGAGGGTTCTTCAGGGGAGGAGAGGAAGAGGGAAGAAAAATGGGATGGGAGGCAGGGTGGGGTCTGAACTCCAAGGGGAGGGGTGTACGGCAGAAAGCTAGCAGGAGAGGGCTCAGAAATGGGCTTCCCTGGAAGTGCAAGCTGCCATCAGGGCCTGTTTCAGTTGCTCATAGTTGACAAACATCACTACATTCTAGGAGCCCAAGCAGAGGAAGGAAGGCACGCACCCTTTGTAGAAGGCTTGGGGCCCCTCCTTCAGGAGCATGGTGAGGGCACAGTGGCCAGCACTAGCATACTGGCCCACAGCAGGGTTCATGTATCTTTTCTTGGCCATGTCCACAGGGGAGGCAATGATGGTGGTGCAGAAGCCAGCCCCAAAGGCTGATGTGAAGTGGCATGGAAGGTTATCAGTCATGAGGTGGGCCTTCAGGATGGCATCTTTGATGAGATCATATGTCACCAGCTCAGCACAGCTGATGACAGCATTGCGGGCAACATTGGGTAAAGTTCCTTTCCATAGGCCCCGAAGCCCCTCCTCTCTGGTGATAGTCTTTTTTTTTTTTTTTTTTTTGGTGGGGCAATGGGGGTTAAGTGACTTGCCCAGGGTCACACAGCCAGTAAGTGTCAAGTGTCTGAGGCCGGATTTGAACTCAGGGCCGGTGCTTTATCCACTGCGCCACCTAGCCGCCCCCTCTGGCGATAGTCTTATAGGCATCCAGTGTGCCCTAATATCTCTGGTGTAGCTACCTTTTTTTTTTTTTTTTTTAACATATAACATACAGGCAGCTGTTGGAATAGTGGATAGAGCACTGGGCCTGGAGTCGGGAAGACCTGAGTTCAAATATGGTCTCAGACACTGACTAGCTGTGTGAGCCTGGGTGAGTCACTTAAGCTCTGTCGCCCTCAGTTTCTTCATCTGTAAAATGGGAATAATAATTGTATCTACCTTGCAGGGTTGTTGTGAGGATCAAATGATATAATATTTGTAAAAAGTGCTTAGCATAGTGCCTGACCCATGATAGTTTCTTTATAAATGTTCATTCCCTCTCTTCCCATATGGCAATCCAAAAATTTCCTCTGGGTCCTTGCAACACACAAACAACTAAAAATTTCCTAGTTGACACTCGCAACAAGCAGGAAGAACCAAATAGAGATCTGAACTTATCTCTAACTGTGATAAGCAAGTTACCTCAAAAGGGAAATGAATTAGCTAAAAAAATTCCCAAAGAGGTATGGGATTCCCCCAAAGGGATTAGTACTTAGAGTTGGTTACAGACATTAGGTAAAAAAATTTATCCACAGTCCATAAAAATCTCAGACAAGCCTCACAGTAAGGCATGTAATTAAGGTCTGTTCAAAAGGAAAATAAGGGAAAAAATGAACACAGATGAACTCTGTAAGCACAGTATGTATGCTCCAGGTGAATCTCTAGGCACTGGTATTGTGGAGAAGCTGCATGCATCCTTGCTGTGGATGCAATAATACTACAGACATGAGTACTTAAGCATTCAATCATGCAAAAATCATCCCAGAGAAACCTTTCTGACTTGCAAAGGAAACATACTGGAAAACTGTCCAATTATAAGCTGAAACAGAATAAAAAGTGCTAATTTTCTCCAATGGATCCCTGCAAACCTAGGCCATATAAGAAGGGGGTTGCCCGGATGGCACATTTCTCCAGTGGGTCCCTGCAAATGCAATAGGGAATCCAGCTATGTCTCAGATGAGCTTCTCCCATCCCCTCCAATTGAACTCCCAATTTGTACTTGAACTTTCTGTTTGGGTCTTCCAAGGGCAGTTGCTACTTTCTCAGGTTCAAGGGTGGGGCAATCCTTCAAAAAAAACAAAACAAGGGGCAGCTAGGTGGCTCAGTGGATAAACCATGGACCCTGGATTCAGGAGGATCTGAGTTCAAGTCCGGCTTCAAACACTTCACACTTACTAGCTGTGTGATCCTGGGCAAGTCACTTAACCCTCATTGCCCTGCAAAAAAACTCCAAAACCAAACCAAACCAAAACAAAACCAAACCCCGATAACTCACTGACCCCTATTGCTGTCAATGGCAGGCTTGGTTATTTCCATTCATTTATTCAACACACATTTATTAAAAGTGTCCATGGGAGGGGCAGCTAGATGGCACAGTAGATGGAGCACCGACCCTGGAGTCAGGAGTACCTGAGTTCAAATCCAGCCTCAGACACTTAACACTTACTAGCTGTGTGACCCTGGGCAAGTCACTTAACCCCAGTTGCCCACTTAAAAAAAGTGTCCATGGCACTGAGCTAGGTGCTGTGGATGAAAAAGACAAAATGACATTGTCCCTATCCTCAAGGAACTTACATTCTTCTGGGAAGAAAAAACAAATGCACATTTAAGTGAGTACAAAATCTATACAAAACAAGTGAAAAGTAGCTTCAGGATGGAGGAGGTCATTAGTAATTGGGTCCTTGTGCTGAGCCTTGAAAGGAACTAGGTGGCCCAGTGAATAGAGCACTGGCCTTGAAGTTGGGAGGACCTGAGTTCAGATCCCACCTCAGACACTTACTAGCTGCGTGACACCGGGCAAGCCATTAAACCCCAATTGCCTTAAACATCCAGGGTCATCTCCAGTGGTCCTGATGTCTAGCTTGCCACTGGACCCAGATGGCTGTGAAGGAGAGAGTAAGATTGGTGACCTTGCACAGCCCTCCCTCACTTAAAAATCCAGTTCTCTGTAAGTCATGATATCACACCAATGTCATGGTCCTCTTTGAGAATGAAGGACAATTTATGTATGAAAGGAACTAGGGATTACAAGAATCGAATTTGAGGAGGACGTACACTCCAAGCTTGGGGGAGATAACCTGTGCAAAGTGTGAGATGGAATATGGGGTCTGGGAAACCTCAAGTGGGCCAGTTTGCTGGCAACCAGCATTTACAAGAGAGGTTGGAGCTGAAACGTGAAGGGCTCTAAATATGAGTGGATAGAATCAGCAACTTTGCAACAGAACAAGAGGGAGAGTAATAATTCCATTTGGGTAAAATTCTAGAACATGTGGCCAATGGACTCCACTATAGCCTGCAACACTCCTGGGTGTAGTCTAAACCAGATTAAAATGTGAATGCTAAGTATTTAACAAAATAAATAAAAATATAATAGAACATAGATGATGTTAATATATGTTTTTCTAAGTCACTATGCAGCCTAAAAGGATTCTTATTTACAGTTTAGAGACCCAGTTTCTATTTGAGTTTGATACCACTATCCTAGAACATGTAATTAAAAGCATCATTATAGTACTTGTAATCCCCAGCATCTAGTATAGTGCCTGGTACTTAGTAAGCATTTAATAAATACTTGTGGGGGCAGCTAGGTGGCACAGTGGATAGAGCACTGACCCTGGAGTCAGGAGTACCTGAGTTCAAATCCAGCCTCAGACACTTAACACTTACTAGCTGTGTGACCCTGGGCAAGTCACTTAACCCCAATTGCCTCACTAAAAAAAAAAAAACAAACAAAAAACTTGTGAATTGATTGACTAGTGAACATCTAGTAAAGAAAATGGTGGTCAGCATTGCTTCATCAACAACAGATCACATTATACTTATTTCATTTCCTCTTTTTGACAAAGTTACTACATAGGTAGATCAAGGAAATGGTAGAGGTATAGTTGTTGTTTAGTTGTTTTTCAGTCATGTCCAACTCTTTGTGACCTCATTAGGGATTTTCTTGGCAAAGATACTAGAGTGGTTGGCCATTTCCTTCTCCAGCTCATTTTATAGATGAAGAAACTGAGGCAAACAGGGTTAAGTGACTTTCTCAGGATCACATAGTTAGCCAGTGTTTGAAGCAGGATTTGAACTCAGGAAAAGGAGTCTTATTTACTCCACGCCCAGCAGTCTATCCACTGGACCACCTAGCCACCCAGAGATATAGTTCACTTAGGTTTAATAAAGCACCTGATAGTCTCTTGTGCTATTCTTGTGGACAAAGTGGAGAGACATCGGCTAGATAATAGCACAGTTATCTGGATTTGGCATTGGTTGAGTGGCCAGACTCCAAGAGTAGTCATTAATGGTTTCATGTTAACTTGGAAAGAATCCAGTGGAATTACCCAGGAATCTGTGCTTGGCTCCTAGGTCCTTAAATTTTTTACCATTGACTTTAATAAAGTTATATAGTTTGTCTGCTTGTTATATTTATGGATGACACAAGGCTATAAAGGCTAGCATATTAGAGTACAGTTACTCCTTCTGCATCAAGACTTTCCATATCACAGTTTCATTATATCATGGGTCGGCATAAGAAATTAGATGGGAATTTTTGGAGAGTTTTGTGGAAGCCACAGATGCCACATGAAGGACAGCAAATATAGAAAAAGTTTAGAAACACAGAAATTCATAAAATATATATATATAATATCAACATAGCTTATTTTTTAATACCACAATAATTCAAACTTTTACTCTGCTACAAAAGGGAGGGCCAAAATATTTTACACAAATTTTCCACACCTTAAGAGTACCACATTGCTAACCCCCCAGTATGGAAGGGACAATTTTTTAGAGTCAAAATCTGAAAGACTTTGGCCAGGCTAGACAATTGGGCCAAATATAATAAGATAATACTTACTATGGATAGATGTAAAGTCTGACCGATTTAAAAAATCAATTGTGCAAATATGATATGGGGGAATTATGGCTGAATAACAGTTTATCCGAAAAAGAACCAGGGACTTGAGTAGACTGAAAGCTCAATATGGATGAACAATGTGATATAGTAACCAAAAAGCTAATGTCAAATTAAGTCAACAAATCAAAAAACATTTAAGTGCCTAATGTGTGCCAAGTTCTGTGTGTGTGTGTGTGTGTATGTGTTTGTATACTGGGGATATAAAGAAAAAGTAAAAACATTCCCTGCTCTAAGGAGTTCACAATTTAATAGGGGAGGTGACATGCAAACAACTATGTACAAACAAGACATATACATATATACACATGCACACTCATGTAAAAACCTGTATATAGGCATATAAACACACATGTTTTCTCTGTGTGGACATATATGAATACATGTGTTGACAGGGGAATAATAGGTATGCATTAACACACATTCTTTAGGTACAGGGTGGTCCAAAAGTCATGATGTTTTAATAACTTTTTGAAAATTATTTTTCTTTATTTTTGCCATTTATGAGATTTGATTTTTCATAATAATATAAATTAATTTCCTATATATACTGTATATGATGCTATGGTATTGTAAGTTTAAAACAAAAAATAAAGGAATTATTAAATATTGAAAGCCCTTTGTGATTTTTGGCCCACCTTGTATGTATGTATATATTATATACATATATGTACATATATGCATACATAAACACACACATGAAGTATTAAAGTTTAAAATTGTACTAAGACTTTTGGGATACTCTGTATAAAGTGACCTTAGGATGTTAACTGTATTTAGGGAGGTGATAATTCTGCTGTGCTTTTCCTTGCTCAGGCCATATGTAGAGAATTTTATTTAGTTCTAGGCACCACATTTGAGGAAGGACATGGATAAGCCTGAGAAAATTCATAGAAGAGTCACCAGGACAGTGAAAGGCTTAGTGGTCATGGTATATGAGTAAACAACTTGGGGAGGTTCGCCTGGGAGAAGAAAAGGCTTGGGGGAGGGGATGGTGGTGGAATAGCTTTCCTCAAATATCTGACAGGTTGTCAGGTAAAAGAAGGACTAAACTCTTGCTTGGCCCCAGAGAGCAGTAATAGGAGCAAAGAGGGGAAGACACAAAGAAAGAGATTTAAGACTGAGTTGAGGAAAACCTTCCTAACAATCAGAGCCACCCCAGAGTAGAACAGGATGCCCAATGACATAATGGCTGGGTCTCTGCTCTTTGGAAGTCTTCAAGTAAAGGCTAGAAGACATTGCCGGATATTTTGTGGAGGGAATTCTTGTTCAGGTGTAGGTCAGGCTAGAAGATCTCTGAGGTCTTTTCCAATTTTGAGATTCTGGAATTCTGTGAAGCCCTTGGGTCAAGGCTTGTCAATGCCCTGACTTGTGATCTGGCATATATGAAACTAATTGCCCCTCCAGGAACAACAGGGAAGCTCCCTAGGAATTCCAACTAGGCAACAAACCATCTCCCAAATGATCATCCTGTCCATGAGAACTTTGAGGTGTTAGCAGTATCCTCCTTATATTAGTAATATCTTTATTTATTTATTTATTTATTTTGGTGAGGCAATTGGGGTTAAGTGACTTGCCTAGGGTTACACAGCTAGTAAGTGTCAAGTGTCTGAGGTCGGATTTGAACTCAGGTCGTTCTGACTCCAGGGCTGGGGCTCTATCCACTGCGCCACCTAGCTGCCCCAGTAATATCTTTTAAAAGACTAATAAATGATTTGGGGATTCAAATTTTAGTCTGACTTTTTAAAAAAAGATATTAAAAACCTAAGTAAAAGTAGTAGATAGAAGGCAGGCCACAGAGTGAGGAAGACCTGGGTTCAAATACTGATTCTGACACTTGACTTCTCAGGGATATGGGTAACTCTAAGACTATTAAGTTGTGCAGATGCTTATCTGTGTTGGTAGAAGAATTCCTCACCAGGAGCTCCCTAGACAGGACTGAAAGGAAGGAAGGAAGGAAGGAAGGAAGGAAGGAAGGAAGGAAGGAAGGAAGGAAGGAAGGAAGGAAGGAAGGAAGGAAAGAAGGAAGGAAGGAAGAAACTTGAATGAACAAACCAAGGCACTGGTTTACTTTACTGTGGAGTTCCCATACCTCCCCATCTTCACACTTCAAAAACTCACTATATCTCCCCTGCTCCTACTTCCTTGACAATGCTCACCCCCTCTATCATCCCTTGATCTCATCCTATCCCATCTCCTTATTCTATTATAACCCCCTTTCAGCCATACAAATCATGCTCAACTTCTCCCTCACTGCTGTTTCCTTTTATGCCTATAAATATATCAGGTCTCTTTTTCTTAAAAAAAAATCTCCTTAACTCTGTTACTCCCTCAACTTTGATTCTCTTGCTCACTCGCTCTCTCCTCCCCTTCACTGCCAGATTTCCAACAAGAGTAGTGTATACTCACTGCCTCCACTTCCTCACCACCCTCTGCAATCTGGCTTCGGTCCCTACCACTCTCTTGAAATGCAGTTGCCGTTGGGGTTTACAGTAACACACAAGGGTTGCAATTTTCATACCTCACTAAGGGTACCGTCACTTGACCTTTCGTTCTCCTCCAAGTTTCCTCATTTGTAAAATGAAGGTACTACAATTTGCTTTACTTAGTGCTTAGGTTTGTTGGGAGAATTAAATGATATCATAGTCACACCATTCTTTGTGATTACTATATAAATCACAGCCCTTATTATTCTAGAATAGACATCAAGGCTGATTTCTGGAAAAGAACTCGCTCAGATTGCCTTGTTTCTTACAAGATTGGAAGTCACAAGATTCCTTTACAAGCCAGCCAAACAAATGTTATTCTTGCCCAAAATGGTATCAATAGAATATGGCCAAAGGCCATGAAGAGCAGTATCTATCTTGTCCTATTTTTACTATATCTCTGCCAAGTCCAACAAGCCATACAAAGGGACTTAGCTTTTCCCACTGCCTCCAATCCCCCCCCTCCCCATTTTGGCAGGGAACAACACAATTGTATAAAAGAGGGTAACTATTTGAATGTGTGTGTGTGTGTGTGTGTGTGATTGAAGTGGAAGAGAAATATATATCTTACACATGCTACATCTAAAGTCTGACAAAAGTGGCTAGTCTCCCAAAGCAAGGTAGATAAACAAGTTGGTAGATTTTGCCTTTGACAATCTGAGATCTCTGTGGCTCCTTCCAGCTTTAAAATGGCAAAGTGGAAAGAGCACAGATTTGCAGTCAGGGCACCTGGGTTTGAATGTCAACTCTGGGTTTCACTTTCTTCATCTGAAAAATGAAGGTCTATGACTAGATGATCTGCAAGATCCCTCACTGAACCTCAGTTTTCTCATTTGTAAAAAATCACCAGCCTCAGTGTTGTTGTGAGGGCTAAATGAGATAATGTATGTAAAATATTTTGTAATTCTTAAAGCACTATATGAAGATGAACTATTCTTAGGATGATAAGGTAGCTCAGTGGACAGAGTGCCAGGCATGGAGTCAGGAAGACTCATCTTCCTGAATTCAAATGCAGCCTCAGACACTTAGTAGCTGTGTGACCCTGGGCAAGTCATTTAACCCTGTTTGTCTCAGTTTCCTCTTCTGAAAAATGAGCTAGAGAAGGAAAAGGAAAACCACTCCAGTATCTTTGTCAAGAAAACCCCAAGTAGGGTCACGGAGAATCAGACATGACTGAAAAAATGACAGGATGACAACATCTTCAAATTATGAAGATGGAACATGTAAAATAGATGAGACTTGGAGAAGAGTCAGCTTTCCTGACAACCTAGTTCCTTTGATTCTATGTTAGCTCCTAAAAGACAAAGAGCCCATGGTCAGAGAAAGCTTATGTGGCATGATGCGGATGGAGGCGGTTTCCCCAGGTTGAAAAAGTCCATGCCACACTCTGGGCAGCCACATGAGGAAATAGAGAAACGAGGGAAAGCACACCCAATGAGTCATGGGCTCAACTGCCACAACAAAGAAACAGGATGGAGATTGGGCTTAGGGAAGAAGCAAGACTGCTGAAGAAGTGAAAATTAGGAGAGGGTACTTGGGGTCACCTAAAGGAGTCAGAGCAATTATTGATCTGTGTGGAGGAGGGATGTTAATGCCCATCTGACTGTTTCTTAGATCCATAACCTGGAACTCAGGTCTCTGATTTTTTTCCAGTTCTTTGTTATAAGAAAAAGTTCTAGGTTAAAAAATTCCAAAAACTTTATTAGTTTTTCTTCTAGAATTTCAACATTAGAGATTCATTTTGGATTAATGAGCATTTGTTTTATAAAGCAAATAATCTTGGGAAGGAATGGTGCTGGATCTCAGTTATAAAAGATAGAGGGGAGGCAGAAGAGTGAGTCAGTTTCTCTAGTCCTGGGACATGAGCCTTTTATTGGCTATGAAGTATAAAGTAGCCTTCTCCTCTGTTGGTCACTCGTTCACTGTATATTTATTAGGGGAAAGGAATAAGCATTTATATAGTGACTACTTTGTGCCAGGTACTGTGCTAAGTGCTTGTGTTACAATATTGTCTCATTTGATTCTCACAACAACCCTGAGAGGTAAGTGTTATTATTATCTTCATTTCACAGTTGAAGAAACTGAGTCAAACAGAGGTGAAGTGACTTGCCTGGGATCACACAACTAGTGAGTGCCTGAGACTGAACTTGAACTCAGTACTTTCTGACTCTGGGCTCATTGCTCTATTACCACACCACCATGCTGCCTCACTGATTTACTAAACATTTACTATGTGCTGGGCACTGTTAACCACCGGGGATATAAAGAAAGACAAAAGTGGTCTTCCCTTAGAGGTTTACCTTCTAAAGGGAGAGAGGAAATTTTTTTTTTAATGGGGGGAAGGGCAGCTAGGTGGTGCAGTGGATAAAGCACCGGCGCTGGATTCAGGAGGACCTGAGTTCAATTGTGACTTCAAACACTTGACACTAGCTGTGTGACCCTGGGCAAGTCACTTAAGCCTCATTGCCCTGAAAAAAAAAGATAGGTCCATACCAGATATATACCGAATAGATGGAAAATAATTTTAGAGAGGAAGCTATCTGCTGGGTGGACTGAGGGAGGTGTTCTATAGAAGGTGAGATCTGAACCAGGTCTTTAAGGAAGTCAGAGAAACCCAGAGGCAGAGGTGAGGGGTGAGTTCTCAGTTCTTCCTCTATTCCTTCCCTGACAAAATGAACTGTATCATAGTGAGAGAGGTAGGAGACTTAGGCGGGGGTGGGGAGGGGGAAGGGAGTGGTGTTTCTCAAGGATTTAGGTGTAAGGTTAGTTGTAGTGCAAACAGAGCATCCAACTGGAAAGAAAAATTGAAATGTAAGAGGAACATTACTTAGAAGGCCAAGTCGAACCATGCCATCATTCACCCAAAGCAATGATTTCCCTTCTGTTAAAGTGCTATTTATTAAAGAAATGAGCTTCTTCCTCTTTGTGTTACTATTGATCGTGCTTACCAAATGTCCTTGCTACCCACTAAAGTAATAGATCTTGAACTGAATAGCAACAGAGCTAGGAGACAACCATCCCTAGAGCACTGAGTCTTCCATGAATCGGTGGACTCCAACTTCTTTGATTTCATCCTAATGCCTCCCGGCTATCTTGTTCTGGCTTCAGGAGCAACACCTTAAAAGTACATTGCCCATGAAACCAGGACAGAGACAAAGGTGAATGTGAACAAAGAATGTTGGGAAATTCCTGTTTGATCCCTTCATGCCCAGCCTGGCAGCAGAAGTTCTTGGCTTCCTCCAAACAGCTGCATGGAGCCAGTGACCAAACTCTCCTTGGAGTCTCTGCTGAGTCACTGCACGTGGGCAGAGCTGGACTCTAAGTGTTTCTGTAGCTGCTGCCTTTGGGAGGGGCTGCTGGGGAGCAGAGGCTGCAGCCGAGTGTCTCATACCCAACACTGATGTGCCGTTTGCATTTCATTTTCAGCAGGATCATTTACCCTCCGAAGGGCTTGTCCACATTCCCTGTCAATCATTCCCAAGCCTACTTAGAAAAGGCTAAAGTAAAAATTGTTTTTACATGCAATTGGGAGAAAAGAAAATGTTAGTCTTAAAAAAGAAAAGAAAAGAGAAAAGTCTAAACAAATTGGCTATTCAATTAAGAGAAGGGAAGCCTGGGGGATTTTATACTCTATAGATTTATTAAGGGATACAACAATTAGCAACCCTTCTATTTCTCTTGAGGATAACCTAACAAGGAATTGGCTTAAGATACAATATGAGAGACTCACTAGGAATTAGAATGAACTTCCTTATTTTTGACTATCTTTTAATTGGCATAGGGAACTCAGGTGTATAAATTCCTTCCACTGACACTGATGGGCAACTCTTCTGCAATTATAGGCTTGTAGAATGGCCTGGGGGCACTGCTGTGCTGGGTGAGCTGTCCAAGATTACTTAGCTAGTGTAAATTCCAGTGGCTTCTTTTTGCCTTTAGGGATAGCATATAAACTCCTCTGTTGGGCTCACTTTGCCCCATCTATCTATCCACTGTCCTTCGTTCTTAATTCACAGTCTAGGCAAACTGTCCTCTTAGTTCCTCATGCCTGGTACTCCACTTCGAGGTGGTCATTCTCTATTTCTGGAGTGCATATCTTCCTTACTTTTGCCTCATAGGACCACTCATTCATGTAAGACACAACTCAAGGACTTCCTTCTACACAAAGCTCCCCAATTGAGTAGGGTCAGTGCCCTCCCTCCCTCATCATCGTGTATTTATTCATATGTATACATCACATATATACACGCTGTCTCTGGGATAAGAGTGCAGTAGACTCCTTTAGAGTAGAAACTTTTTCATTGTTTTTGGTCATCTTAGCACAGTGCCTGATGCATGACCAGTGCTTAATCAATTTTTTGTTGATCGATTTATTGATTGTCAGAGATAGAACTTAAACCTGGGTCTTCCTGATTCAGCAACTGGCCCACTATGTTCCATGTTAGGCTGAATATCTCCTTGTGATAAGGGGCTGTGTGTCTCTGGGTAAAATTCCTTCACTACCAGGAGCTTTAGCTTTTCTGGAAAATGGGCATAACACTTGTACAGCTGATGTCACACAGTTTGATTACCAGGCATTGCTATAGAACCTCTTTCTCCAAAGGAATTTTGGGAAGATGGTTATAGAGACCTGTCTGGAATGGCTGAAGTAGAAAGTTTAGACTAGGAGACCCCCTCTGATTCAGTGATTGTAAAATGCTTCTGAAATTTGAATTGTTGATGCAATGTGGTTTCCCCAATCTTGCCACCAGATGGCAGAGCAACCCCAGTCATTGGAAGTTTGGCTTTGGGCCTTAGACCGCTAGAGGGCTGTGGTCCCTTATTTTGGAAACTGAAGAAAGGGAAAGAAAAAAGAAAGAAAAACCCCTCACTCTCTGTGATGATTAAGTAGGAAATGAGGACTTTAAAAAAAATGAAAACCATTAGGTAGTAGCCAGTGAGTGTTCATTTTCACTTCTGGGGTTGCTCTCGGAGGCCTGGGGTCATGGCTGAGGCCAGACACCCTGCCTGAACTATTCCAGCCCTGGAACAAACGGGAAGAAACAAAGTCTCTACGGTGGAGGGAAAACAGTGTGGTTATTGTTGCTGGTAAGCATTCTATTGGCCAACAAACATAAAAACATACTTTGGAACATGAAATGGGGCCCTCAGAGAGCACTTTTGTTCTGTGATTGGGCTGGGAAGCTTCCAGATCCAAATCAAGCTGGCACTTGAACTTGGGAAGGCAGGGAGGAAGAAGGCCGTGCAGAGAAACCACTGACCCGAAAGTCTGTTCCATCATCGCTGGTTTTCAGCTGGGTGCTGCTTGACTGAAATCCACTGGTAGCTTCCCACCAGCTGACTGGGGTCATTGCCCTATTTGAGGATAATAGGAGGAAAGTGGAGGACAAACTGGGCTCCCAGGAAGAGAGGACAGATATGCTTTGGTGGAGTTTGGGAATTATCAACACTGCGGGGCATTTAAAGTCACTAGATTTGGCATTAGAGTACCTGGGAGCAAGTTTAGTTTCTCCCAGTATTATGAGAAACCAGCTGTGTGACCAATGGGACACACCTAACCTTTTTAAGCCTCAATTTCCTTACCTGCAAAAGTAGGGAGTTAGATGTAAAGTGCCTTTT
Source organism: Dromiciops gliroides (assembly GCF_019393635.1). Lineage (NCBI taxonomy): Eukaryota > Metazoa > Chordata > Mammalia > Microbiotheria > Microbiotheriidae > Dromiciops > Dromiciops gliroides. The sequence continues at coordinate 133,901,077 of NC_057864.1, forward strand.
AATTCTGAATCTCTGATCCCATGATCTCTGGACCACAGCCACCTAACCTCTTTCATCTGTAAAATAAAGGGGTTAGACAGGGTGACCTGTAGGGTCCTATTCAGCTAGAAATCTATGATCACCCAAGGTCTTCCCTGTTGCACACTTATTGGGGGATTACAGCCCTCCCTTTCACTTAACATCCTTTAGGACTGCTTCCCCCTGTTGTCCCCCAGATGTGAATTTGGGGAATACAAACTTCCCAGCCTAAGTAAAATATGGTTGGGGGGCCAGAGTGTCAGCAGCCCCACCTCTCCAAATCATCATCATTCAAGTTAAGAATCTGCCTCTGGAGTATCCAATAACCCTCTTTTGCTTTTAAAAATTGTTTATTTTGTTCTAAACTTAAGAAATAAAACAAGCATTTCTGTTACACAGTAGAATAGAAAAAAAAAAGATGATTGCACATGAAACTGCAAATCTGTTATGTACAACTTGCTATTCCTTTTAGGTAAATATTAAAATCATCATGTAACTTTCTTTTTCCCCCCTTTTTTTTCTTCCTTCCCTTCTGACCCTAGAAGGGCTGCCATTACACAGAAACATGCACATATGTATGTAAAACCATTCTATACATACTCGTCTTTATCACTTCTTTGTCTGGATGCAGATAGGGTCTTCCTTCATGGGGCCTTTGTAGTTATTTTGGGTATTAATTATGGTGAAAATTACTTAGTCTCTCCTTGGGGGGGCGGGGCTTGTGACCTAGATCAAGGCGGGAGGGCTAGTTACCCAAAGAATTGGAGGCTCATCATGAATCTTGGAAAATAAAAAGAGATTTATTAGGAGAGTGGAATATATGGTCAGGAGACAGAATCACTATGGAGACTGTCCCAAAGACCTGGTCTTTTTGTATGTTTACAAACAAAAGCTGTATGCAAAGCAGCTGTGAGGGGCAAAACAGCTGGAAGGGAAACAACTGGGAAGGAGTGCCGGGTGTGAATAACACCCATCTATGTCAATATATCATCTTTGTTCCTTGTAGACCAGGGTCTTTGTGCTAGGCCACACTGTATTCCTGAGGTGGGAGGCAGAACTGCTTTTCCCTTGGGAAAGTTTAAGGATTCCTTGGGGATTGGGATCCCTTGTCCCAATTTGCAGTTGGAAGAGTCTGGTCTCATGTGTTGTACTTACCTTCACCCAGGTATACTTATCCTACCGATTGTTACTATTTTGATTCTCATTAGCATCCTGAGGAACCTTAAAAATGCTTACTCATTGACCTTTTACAAAATAACCTGAGGGTGGGGTGGGTATTGCTCAATTGAATAGTAGGGTTTTAAAGCTGGGAAAGACCCTTATAAATGATTAAATGAAACTTCATCCTTTTGTAGCAGAGAGGACCAAGGCTAAGAGATAGAAGTGAACTTGCCTAAGATTTAACATAGTGAGTTAACTACTTTACATGACCTCATTTTACCTGTTAAATCACAAATTTTAATGGGGACTTTGGTTTTTACATTACAGTGGTTCTCAGATATGTCCCATCCCTCACTCCCCCAACCAAAGAGTGCTCCTTTGATCCAAGGACCCTGGTGACCCGATCTATTGAGTGGTACATGGAACATTCCATGCTGATAACCCCCCATCTTTGGACTGAAAGGAAGTGCTGTCTCATCTCTTGGGCTAAAATGAGTCAATACAATTATTTAGTGTTCAGGTTTCTTTTAATCCAATTTCTCATTTTACAACTTACTTCAGGTCACATAATAAGCATGAGAAATATCTAATATCTAAATATCCAGATACTCCAAGTCTTTAGAGTACTCAGTATTTTATCTATTGATAAACATGATTGAGAACTGACTGACTTCATCTAGTCTCATTTCCGGGCCAATGAATTGTCTGGGGCTGATCAGACTTTATCAGTTCTAGTTTCTAATTATTTTGTAGATATCCCAAAACTCTCCCCTCCAAAGAATCCCAAGCTTTTTTTCTTTTTTCTTTTTTTGTACTTTTTCTTACAGTTTACCTTAAGAACTTATGAGATACTTAACCCTCAAGAAGGTAATTTCAACACTCTCAGGACTTTATGTAAATAAACTTAGCTGGTGAAACTATGAGATAAATTAATCCAGAGGCTATCTCTTTCCTCTTTCTGTTTTGTTACCTCATATAAACCGTGTCCCCAGTCCCCATCTTTAGGTATTCTTAGCACTCGCTATGGTGGTATCCTGAGTTATAATGCCCCTGTTCCAATTAAAGACCTTAATTTTATTATATTGATTGTTTCATTGATTTTCAGGTTGACGCTATTGATATAATAACGATAATGATAACTCATATTTCTAAAATGCCCTAAGGTTTGTAAAGTGGTTTCCTAACAATTCTGTGAGATAGGTGTGCAGGTATTATTTACCTAATTTTATATTCATGGAAGTGAAAAGATATACCCAAGGCTTAACACATATTCAAGCCTGATTTCAGATACAAGTCCTTCTGACTCCAAAATCAAATTCTCCTTCTACCCCTCCCCACTGTCTTAGCTGCTTGTGTAGATTAATAAATTTTCTTACCAATGTTTAGTCCTAGTGTGTGTTTTATATGATCAAGAAGGTCTGGGAATATGGTGATACCAAAGGAAACCTGGCACACAGTTCTTTGTTAAACCATGGACTTGTTCTGGTTTCTTAGGAACATTGTTGGTTGGTCAAGGTTAATTGACCACATCTAAATGAAGAGGTGAGAATACATCCTGGCAGAGGACATTGAGATGTTTGGTGACAACAAGCATTTATTAGGCAATTACTTTGTAACAGGCACTGTGCTAAGGACTGGGGATACAAATGTAACAAATAACCCTGCCTAAAAACCAGGAGTTGGCAAGAGGCAAGAGAATTTTAAAACAATGGGCTTTGAGATGGGTTTCATAAAGAAAGATAGTCCCTTCCCTCAAGAATCTCAAGCTTTAATAGGGGACACAAAATAGAAAAAAAAAAAAGAAGTTCATCTAAAAGATATTTGGAGTAGATGGGAGACAGTGTGAGAGAGGAAAGCACAAGCAGTCAAGTCAGGGAGATAGGGAAAGAAACTGAGCTCCACGTAAGGACAGTTGTTGGACTAGAGATCATTCTCTGAGTTTACCAAGTTCCCCACCAAGTGTCAGCTGACGTCTTGAGCTCAGCTCTGGGCAGACTGGGTAAAGTCAGCTCTGGGGGAAATAAGAAAACCATTTTGGAAACATTACACAGAGTCTCCTTCCTATTAAAACCACAGCAGACCTGCTCACTCCTGTGGCTTTCTCACAAACAGGGATGTGTTCAAACAGCAGGAAGTTTGACTTGGTCTCCACACCAGTTTTCAACTTTTTCCAGTATAATGACTCTACATAAAAAAATATATGTAGACCCCCGCCTAATAGTATTTGTGCTCTTCAGACCTATTGATTGAGAAAATCCATAATGGGCCAAAAGTGAATATAAATTCAACTGGCCTCCCTTTAAGTGGGGATTTGTATTTTATTAAACAACAGCATCTATATACATCTGAAAAAAAAACAGTAATGTGTATATATATATATATATATATATGTATATGTATACATATATATATATGTGTGTGTGTGTGTGTGTGTGTGTGTGTGCATGAGACATTAGTTATTCAATCCACAGAAGGTATGTTTGCTAATTATATTGAATTGTGCCACCAAGTTTATTAGAGCTTAATAAAGATAAAAATGACAATGTTTAATGTACATATGAATTTGTCTCTTCTTGCAATTAGCCTTGAGGCATACTCTGGGAACCACTGTCCCACAGGGAAAGAGACAATGATGGAATGTTCGAGCTAGAAGGGACCTTGTCCAACCTCCTCATTTTTCAAACAAAGAAACCAAGGACTGGAGAAATGAAGTGACTTACCAAAGGCTTTGCTGCTAGTGGGTGCTAGATCTAGGGCTAGAGCTTGGGTCTATCCCTCTGGGATCACCACAGGTCTTAGAGGCTAGTTAAACCATCTTAGGCTACAAGTATGAAGATAATCTTGTTGGAGCTGGGCACTCATTCATATGTGCATTTTTCTCACTAACCCTGCTTTGCCCTAGTGGGAAGTATTCCTTAGGGTTTCTCATGAATCCATACTTCTCCTTTCCAAAAGCAGATCTTCACAATTCATTCATAGTGAGGTTTCCAAAATACCAGAAAAAGAGAACCCCAGGCAAGATGTGAATTTGGATTACAACAAAATACAAGGAAGCTGTATTCTTAGAATTTGACCAGCAGGCATGACGCGGTAGGTGGGAGGTGGGTTGCTGAAGATGAAGGGAAATATCTTTCCTTCTTCCTCCTTTATTTAGGGTGTTTGTATTTAAGATGACAACAGTGGGAAGGCAGCATGTTGTGGGTTAAAGAGCACTGGATTGGGAATCAGGAGAACTGTGTTCTACTTCCAACTCTGCTGTTAATTAGCTATGTGATCTTAAACCATTTACTTCAAATCACTTTATTCCTCTCTTCTGGAAAGCAAACAGGCTCCCTTCTAGGATTATATGGGGGAAAAAGATTTTCCAGTTAATATTCATTTAATGACAAAGATAAATTTCTTGAATTTACTCATTTTCTAATCACTCAAGGCTTAAAAAACCCCCCAAGCTCCCAAGCCCCCAAGCCCGAATTACAGAATGTTATTTGAAAAATAACAGAATCATAGAACTGAAAGAGATGTCAAGAGTTCTACGTGATCTAGAGCCCTGTCCTAAATACCAAGTCACATTTCAGTTTTGCAAATCACTTTCCTTACAACAAGCCTGGATACTACAAGTTGTATTATCCCCATTTTACAAACAGTAAAATTGAGGCTCCAATCTCCTGACACCAATTTTAGTCATTATAGCCTCATTGTTTCTATGAAACCACCTAAGACAGACTGTTTATTCTTTCCTTAAAAGTAACTCATCCCAGTATCTGTCCATCCTGATCATCAAGAAATTATGAATAACTTTTTAGTTTATCTTAATTCTGAGTCTGAATGAAACCTACAAATTCCATGGTCTCATCCATAGGTCATATGTGAGGTTCCCTGGGCCCTAGTGAAAAATCTCAATATAAGGATAAGCAAGAAATCATAGAGCAAGTAGTATAACTACCATCAATAATATCCGCCATATAGTAGATAGTAGATCTGGTGTTAGCATTTGAGTCTATCCCAGTGGGATCATCATGTTCAGGGCTAAGGGACTTGTTAAAGCTTCTCATTTTAGCTTATATGTATGAAGATAACCTTGTTGGAGTTGAAACCTCATTCATACATGCATTTATTCCCACTAATCCTGCTTTGCCATAGTGGGAAGTATTCCTTAAGTTTTCTCGTGAATCTATACTTATTTCCAAAAGCAGGTCTTCTCAGTTCATTCATGGTGAGGTAACAGAAGATCATAGAATCATTGATTTAGAGTTGGAAGGGATGTCAGGTGTTATCTCATTATGCACACTCACTTTACAGATGAGAAAACTGAAGCTTGATTGATCCCTGCTAAGTAAATGATTTGCCCCAAATCACACAGGCAATAAGTCTAAGGCTCGGGATTTGAATCTTGTCCTCTGACTTCAAATCCATCACTCTTTCTATAAGGAAAGGGTTTGGGAAAGCAGAGATAAGGAAAGGACAGAAAGAGAAAAGGAATAAAGATGGAAGTAAGGAAAGAAGAAAAGGAAGAAAAGAAGGAAAACTCCACATGATTTTCAGAACAACATAGCATGATGGATCAGGGGCTTATGTAACAGACCAGAAGGCCTCAGAGGGCATCTAAGCCAATACATTTACTTTATGGATAAGGAAAGGGTAAGTGACTCATTTGAGGTTACACAGTTATTAAAGCAGGTCACCATCTTCAAAATCTAGCACTTTCTCTACATGGAAAAGGTGTGTGTTTGTATGTATGAGAGGACAGAATAGGAAAAGAAAAAAAAGAATGAGAGAAAAGAAAGAAAAAATAGAAAGAAGAGGGAGAAAAATCAATAAGTAGGAGTAGAGGGAGGGAAGAAGGAAGGAAAGAAGGAGTGAAGGAAGGTAAAGGGTAAAAGAGAGGAAGGAAAGAAGAGGAGAAAGGAGGGAAGGAAAGGAAGGAAGGAAAGAAGAGAAGGAAAGAAGAGAGGAAAAGGAAAAGCCTGATGTCCCCCAGAATAAGATGGAAAACCCAGGAAGCTCTGTAGGGGTTTAGGTCACAGACCTGAGAACACTGTGAAGGGAGAATGGTAAGGGCAATAATAATTATAGCTCATACATATATAACACTCTAAAGTCTACATGGTGCTTTCTTTAAAATAGCCCTGTGAGGAAGGTCATTCAAATGTTATTTTTAACAATTTTACAGACAAGGAAACAAATTCAGAGTGGTTATATGACATAGGATCTATGAACAGAAAAGGGACCATAGAGACTATTTGGTTCAACCCCCTAACTTTGCAAATGAGGGAACTGAGGCTTAGAGACTCACACATGGTCACTCAGTTCTTAATAGAACTGGGATTTGAATTTGGGGCTCCGAATGCCAAGACCAACTTTCTTTCTGCTGTGCCACATTGACTTCCATGGATGAGATTTAGCAGGTGAGAGACTGAACAGTTGGGACAAATACATCTACTTTGCTTACACTATTAATTCCTAAGATAGTCTGTACAACCCAGGAGGTCTTTCTTCTTTTTCTTTCCCTGCTTGTTGAAACACCTTAACAGAGACATTGTAGCTCTGAAGGAATGGAAACATCACTTTCATCTTTTTTGTAGCCAGGAGAGAGGGAGAAAGAGAAGCCAAACAATTTGTCCATGATTATCATGATTATCATGAGATCACTGATTTAGTGCTAGATGACATTTTACAGCTGAGGAAACTGAGGCACAGATAAGCTAAGTGACTTGCTTAGTGTTTCACAGCTTTTAAGTATCAAAGGTGAGATTTCAGTCAGGTAGTCAACAAACATTTATGAAGTGCTGACACTGTGCTAAGAGATGGGGATACAAAAAGAGGCCAAAGAAAATCCCTGCCATCAAGGAACTCACAATCTAATGGTGGTTGGGGATTGGGGCAGGATTTGAACCCAAGTCTTTCTGACTCCAAGTTCAGTGGCCTATCTATGTTGCCTTGTAAGCTGGTAAGAGAGATCCCTCCTTACCTTATTAGCCACCGGTTAGCAAAAAATAATATTACTTAATCCAAGAAAAAGTAGGCCACCAAAAGACCTTGTTTGTATCAAAAGCCACACTTATGACCTCTCTAGGACTGAGCCTGCCTGTAGCTTTTTCCCTTCCCACTGGCTTCTGTAAGGACTGCAGATAGACCTAAGATCAAAGTCAAATGTACTAATTTGCCGAAACATGAACCCAACCCAATCCAGCCCAAATACAATCTTTCTATTGAACCATGAACCGAACTAGAATTTTTTTTCCCCTGGCAAATAATTTTGATTCTTTTGAAGACATTTATCTTTTTCTTTATTTTCCTTCTCTTTCTCCCTTTTACTTCTCCCAGTCCTGCGTTCTCTGCATTCCTTCATGTAATCACCTCCTAGCACTTTCCAAGCTATTTTCCTCACAATCACCCTGTGAAATAAATAGTGCATGCTTTATTTCCTCCATTTTACAGACAAGGAAACTGAAGTTCAGAGATATTAGGTGATTTCTACACAGTCCCAATAAACAAATGGAAGTTGGTGTTGATACTTGAATGCTCTTTCTCATACAACCTTGGTCATTAATGAAAGGATGTTGGGGGAGAGGCCTGCAAAGGAAGCTAGAGCTCATTTAATTAAATCCCTTTGTTTTCTAGATGGGGAAACTGAGGCACAGGGTACTCACAGCCACCAAATCACAGTAGATAACAGAGCTGGATTTAAATACTGGGCTTCTAACTCCAAATCAATGGCTTATTCTGATAGACCATAAAAGGGGATCATGGTGAAAAACTTAGAAACGCATAGCAACCAGTTAGTTTCCCCCTAAAAATCAAAGAAATTAGGTGGAAATAAAAAGAAAAGAAAAAAGTTTTCCTTTCTCAAGAAATTCTATAACTGTACTCATTTAGAAATCCTTTCACTTAATCAATCATAAAGTGGAACTGAAACATATTTTAAATGATCTGTTGTAGTTATTAATGTTTTGTATTCCTTGTTCCCAATTAATTTTTTTTATAAAGAGATGTTTGAAATCCATTATAATTTTTACATTGTTAAATCATTCAAACGAATATTAGTGCCTGTCATTTTTTTTTTTTTAAGAAAAGGAATCCCTAGTGAGTTTGAACCGGTAACCAAAATTATGTATTTTGAAAAGAAATGTTGAATCAGAATAAATCTGAAGTATTCAAAAGCTTCTGTTTGCTCATCTGTTAAATGTGATGGTTGGAGTAGATGACCTCTAAGGACCCTGCCAGCTCTAAATCTATGCGACTGCTATGAAAATACTTTATAAACTAGATATGAATTGGGCTGAGATTTCTTCTGGATCAACGACCTGATATTCAGCTCATTGCAGACAGTTGTTTTTTAATTTCAGAGACTGCAAAGAAAATCTCAATTCTTCAATATATGTGGTACTCAGCCTGTAGCCAGAGTGAACAATGTTCATTTCCAAGAATATATAAAAGAATTATTTTTTGAAAAAAGGGAAGTTTGGGCTAATAAAACCCAGGGTAACTCCTAGGATTACAAGAAGAAAAAAGGAAACAAAAGTATGTTGGTTTGTTCTATTTTGATGCTGAGGGAATCTCCAGCCAGTTCTGGGCTCTATGTTTTGTCTCAGCTCTAAAGAGAAAAATGATTTTTTTTTGATGAGTGCTTAGAAAGTTGAGGCCAAAAGATGGAATAGTTGATCATCTTCATGCTCTCTGGTGATTTCATTGGGATCATTGGCCCAAATGGTCAGAACCAAGCTTTAGTGCAGGATGATGCTTTCTCTGGCAGCCTCCCTCTTCCATCTTGAAAAGAGTCTCAAATGTTGGGTCTTCATACTCAAAGAAAGCCTTTCCATGTTCACTGAACAGGGAGAATTTTACCTTGGTTGTATCCTGTCTGACCAGAAGATCATAGACTTAGAAAATGGAAAGCATCTCAGGGGCCATTTAGTTCAACCTCTTTCACTTTCCAAATGAGGAAAATGAGGCTCAGAGAAATGAAATGGCTTGCTTAAAGTTACAAAGATAGTATCAGGGGCAAGTCCCATAATTCTAGGGCCATACAAGACTATTTCCATTATATTACACTGCCTCATGAAGCATATATCCTGCTGTCTTTTCATTTACCACCAACCTGTCCTTTAACCATAGCCATACATCAATATTTCATGGTCTCACGGACACAGGCATTCCCTTTGCCAGTGTAGATCACAACCCACCCATGTCTTCTCTCATCATGTATTAATCTTGTCCAGGTCTTTCTGTAAAGCCCCCCCTAGAGAATTCCACCCTCTTTCCCATATTGTCCTGGAGACCTTCCTTGGATTCTTTTAATATTCCATGGATATGAGCATAGCACTTGGTTTATCCATTTGTTATTCCTTACTTTTGCTCTATGGCTGGTCCATACCTTTTTTTCAGTCATAAATGTCTCTGATGATGTCTTTTATACCACTTCTCATAAGCAAATCAGCATTGGTAAGATGCTAAAGCCTATTTACATCTACCCTGTGTCTCTCTGTTACTTACTGGCTCACTTATAATTTTAACTCTTTTGAAATAATGATGTCCCAGCATTCTTTGTATACCATTTCTAAGAGAATATTGATGTGAAAAAGACCCCTCCCCTTTTTTTAAAATCAGGGAGCATGGGAATACTGACTGAGCTCAATTTAACAATTATTTTCCCTAAAGTAATCCATGCCCATTTCTTCCTTGTTTTCAATTCTGGGCCAACTTATAATGTATCTATGGCATTTTTTTCTCAAAAAGCTTTCACATTAGTTTACATTTCCTCAATCCCAATTTTTAAGGAGTTATTTTCTTCAGTGAGTTTTTGTGCCTCTTTTTTCCATTTGGCCACTTTGGCTTTTTGTGGCATTCTTTTCCTCATTGGCTTTTTGTACCTCTTTTACCATTTGGTCTAGTCTGTTTTTTAAGGTGTAATTTTCTTCAGTATTTTTTGTGTCTCCTTTACTAAGCTGTTGACTTTTTAAAAAACATGTTTTTCTTATATCGCTCTCATTTCTTTTCCCATTTTTTCTTCCAACTCTTTTACTTTATTTTCAAAGTCCCTTTTGAGCCCTTCTATGTCCTGAGACCAATTCATATTTTTCTTGGAACCTTTGAATACAGGATGTTTGACTTTTTTATCTCCTGAGGATGTATTTTGATATTCCTTGTCAACATAGTAACTTTCTAGGGTCAGAATTTTTTTCTGTTATTTGCTCATTTTCCCAGCCTATTTCTTGATTTTTAACTCTTTGTGAAAGTGGGGCTCTGGTTCCAGGGTGGACAGCACACTGTTCCAAGCCTTAGGGGGGTTGTGTGGCTGTTTTCAGAGATATGTCTAAGGAGTTGTAAGTTTTCAGTTCTTCCAAGGTGGTGTGATTTAAGGAGAGGTATGTGTACTACTCTCCTGGCCTGTGCTCTGGTCTGCAAATGACCACAAGCCTGCTTTTCTTCCCTGCAACTATGGGGAGCTTCCCATTCCACTGTAGCCATAAACTCTGGAGTGTTAGTGCTCCTCCCTGCCCTGGGATTGCCACCCAAGACTTCAACCTGGATTGAGTCTGGGCAAAACAATAGAGTCCTGCCTCAGTGCTAGCAAAAAGACCCCTTTAATCTCCTTCTGGCCAATTGTTTGACACCCTTCCCCTCTGTGGGCTGAGTTTCAGAATCAGTTGCTGCTGCTGCTGATTCAGTGGCTCCCAAAGCCTGCTCCTGGTTTGCTGGGGTTGGATCTGCACTGGCACTACACTCTCATCTGCATGGGACAGACCTTTCCTGATGATCTTCTAAGTTGCCTTTGGCTGTAAAATTATTTTATCCTTTCCTTTTGTGGGTTCTGCTGCTCCAGGAATTGTCTTATGGTGTTATTTGAAGGTATTTGGAGGGGTTTGGGAAAGAATTCACATGGGTCATTGCCTTTCCTCTGCCATCTCGGCTCTTCCCCCATAGAATTTTGTGGTAGGAAAAGAGACCCTAAGGAACCTAGAGACCTTAAACTTTAGCATAAATGAAAAAACAATCCTTAAATTTTAGACACTGAAACCAAAGATTCAAAAATTGAAAAACAATCCCTGTTTCACACCTCAGGAATGTGATGTTCTCAAGACCAGGGGTCACATAGACCCTAGGATATTTAGAGATATTTCCATTTATGATGTAAATACCAGCAAGCATATCATAGTCTGCAAGGAACACAGATGATATGTGAGTTCCATACTTGCTCATCAGAAAGATGTGTGTATCACTTGACCCCTGAATGCCTCCTCCCAGTGCCCCCTCCTTGATAGTTTTTTCAATCTCATTTACTCTTTTTTTGTTGTTGTTTGTTTGTTTTTGCGGGGACATGGGGGTTAAGTGACTTGCCCAGAGTCACACAGCTAGTAAGTGTCAAGTGTCTGAGGCGGGATTTGAACTCAGGTACTCCTGAATCCAGGGCCGGTGCTTTATCCACTGTGCCACCTAGCTGCCCCTCTCATTTACTCTTAGCATGAAGCCTTCTTTGTCTGAAACTGTATAAAAGGTCAACTCTCCATCCATTCAGAGAGAGTCTCCATCATGACTCTTCTCTCCCAGTAAATCCCTCTATTTTACAAGATTTGCTGTGAGCCTGCCAATTCTTTTGGTAAGCCAGCCTGCCAAACCATCTCCCATGTCAATTTATCCAATCAAGATTCATAGGATCACAGATTTAGAGATGGAAAGGATCTTAATGTTCATTGAATCCAATCCCTCCATTTTATAAATAAGGAAACTGAGGCCAGAAAGGTTAAGTGACTTGTCTAGAATCACCTAGGTAAACAGTATCTGAGGCACAATTTAAACCCTGGTCTTTCTGACTCCAAGACTAGCACTCTGTCCACTATATTATACTGTAAACAAATGGAATAGGATTCCTTTAAGTAGAGACTAAAATCCCATCTTTTACAAGAAGCCTTTCCTAACACCTCTTAATTCTAGTGCCTTCTCTGTTAATTATTTTCTATTTCTTTTGTATATAGCTTGTCTTGTATAGATTTGTTTGTATTCTGTCTCCCTCATTAGATTAAAAGCTCCTTGAGGGCAGGGAATGTCTTTTACCTCTTGCTTTTTCCAAGACTTTGTGACCAAGCCCCTTCTTTCTTTTCTTTTCTTTTTCTTTTTTTTTTTTTTTGGTGAGGCAATTGGGGTTAAGTGACTTGCCCAGGGTCACACAGCTAGTAAGTGTTAAGTGTCTGAGGTCAGATTTGAACTCAGGTACTCCTGAATCCAGGGCTGGTGCTCTATCCACTATGCCATCTAGCTGCCCCTAGCCCCTGCTTTCTAAACCTGTTTCTAATAGCAAGGTCCTAGTTCTCTGTTGACAGACCAGACCTTTATGATGTGACTTGCTAGTCCATTTGGGCTTCTGCCTATTTCCTAACTCTCAATGCTATCTGCTAGAACCTCTGCTTGTTGCAGAAGGAAGGAGGCCAGGGAGGCTAGGAGGTGGAAATAAGGTGAGAGGGAATTCCATGAATGGGAACAGCCAATGAAAATTCATGGAGTTGGGAGATGGAATGAATGTCTTGGATGAATTCAAGGAGCAGCAAGGAGGCCAGTATCACTGGGTCTTAGAGAATGAAGCTAGGGTTAAGGTGTAAGAAAACTGGAAAGGTAGGAGGGAACCAGGTTATAAAGGGCTTTGAATGCCAAACAAAAGATTTTATTTTTAATTTCAGAAGTGATTACCATTTGAGTGTATTGAGGGTGGGAGTGACATAGTCAGATATGTGCTGTAGGAAGATTAATTTGACAGCTAAGTGGAGAATAGACTGAAATGGGTATAGATGGGAGGCAGGGAGAACAAGCATAAGGCTTTGCAATAGTCCAGATGTGAGGTGATGAGGGCATGCACCATTGTGGATGTAGTGTCAGAGGATAGAATAAAGTATAAACTAGAGAAGTTACAAAGGTGAAATTGACAGGACTTGAAAATGATTAGATACAAGGGTGGGAGTAAGAGGGAGTTAGGAGTTGAAGATGAGTTACAATCCTAGAAGGATGTTGGCACCCTACACAGTAATAGGGGAGTTTGTAAGAAAGGAGAGGGGTTTTTTTTGGGGGGGGGAAGATAAGCAGTACAGTTTTAGACATGTTTAAGATGTCTACAGGACATTCAGTTTGAGATGTCTAATGAGCAATTGAAAATTAATAGGAGATCCAGTATAGAGTGGTATCACAGAAACCTAGAGAGATCAAGGTTTTAAATATAAGATGTTCAACAGCGTCAAAAGCTGAAGAGAAGTTAAGAAGGATGATAAGAATTGAGAAAAAGCTGTTAGATCACTAGCAACTTTGGAGAGAGAAGTTTCAGTTGAATGGTGAGGTCTGAAGCTGAAACTGGAGAAAGTTAAGGACAGAGTAGGAGGAAAGGAAGTATCTACTGTTGGTGGAGTTGTGAACTGATTCAACCATTCTGGAGAACAATTTGGAACTATGCCCAAAGGGCTATAGAACTGTGCATACTCTTTGACCCAGCAATACCACTGCTAGATTTATATCCCAAAGACATCCCCAAAAAAGAGAAAAAGACCTATTTGTACAATATTTATAGCAGCTCTGTTTGTGGTGGCTAATAATTGGAAATCAAAGGAATGCCCATCAATTGGGGAATGGCTAAACAAGCTGTGATATATGACGGTGATGGAATACTATGGTCCTATAAGAAATGACAAGCAGGATGATTTCAGAAAGGCCTGAAAAGACTTATATGAACTGATGTATAGTGAAGTGAGCAGAACCAGGAGAACGTTGTGCACAGTGACAGCAATTTTATTTGATGAAGAACTGTGAATGACTTAACTACTTTTAGCAATACATCGATCCAAGACAATCCCAAAGGACTAATTTTAAAGCATACTATCCATTTCCAAAGAAAGAACTGATATTGATTGAACACAAAGTAAAGCATGCTGTTTTTCACTTTCATTTTTTTCTTTTATTCAAGTTTTTTTATACAAAATGACTAATATGGTAATGTTTTACATAATTGTACATGTATAACCTATATTTGATTGCTTACCACCTCAGGGACAGAGAAGGGAGGGAAAGAGGGATATAATTTGGAACTTAAAACTTTAAATAAAAATGTTTATTATTATTTTTTAAAAAGAGGAAAGAAGGTGAAGACACTTAAGATAGATGATCTTCTCCAAGAGTTTAGCCCCCAAAGGGAGAACAGATATGAGATGATATTTAGCAGGGTGGGACTGATGAAGTGGGTATTTTTTTTTTAGGATGGGAGAGATATAAACATGTTTGAAAGCAGTAGGTGAGCAATCAGTAGACAGGGAGAGATTGAAAATAAATGAGAGAGGCAGCTAGGTGGTGCAGTGGATAAAGTACTGGCCCTGGATTCAGGAGGACCTGAGTGCAAATTTGACCTCAGACACTTGACACTTACTAGCTGTGTGACTCTGGGCCAGTCACTTAACCCTCATTGCCCCTCCCCCCCCCAAAAGAAAGAAAGTGAGACATTATGGATGATAGCTATTGTAGGACTGGAGAAGAGTAAACACTGTGTGGATTTTCAAAAAAATGAAAAAGAAGGTAGATGATTTAAACTATAAGCTTGTGAGCTCATGCCAATTCCTGGGAAAAAAAACTATAACATACCATTAAAGGAATGACTTGGGAGCATTGCAAGCTGATGAGAGAGCAACAGTAGCCAAATTATAGCTCAGAGGATGTTAACAGATCAAGTGGGTATTTTTCTGGAACTTTCATCTTAACTAGAAAATCTGTCTGGAGGGGAGCAGGGGAGTAAGGCAGAATACCAGATTAGTGAGAACTAGGGAATGAGAACAGAACCAATGCCAAGGAATCAAGATATGAATGAAGCAATCGAAGCAAGAGTCAGGATTAGGCCTCTACTATGGCCAGTGGCTTGATTAGCATGCCCAAAGACCCGTAGTCTGTCTGGGGGAGGGTATTCTTGTGTACACACACTTCTCTTGACTGCAAACAGCTCTGTATCTATGTCAGTGCTGGGGCCTGCATGGTGATCAATGTGAGCTAGTATGAATCCTTTAACAACATGTCATGGCAGACTATTTTCATCTCCTCTTATCTTACAGGGTTTTGAGATTCTTTGATCAAGGATATTGTTTACCTGACAAGAAGGCATTTGGTGAATTCTTATAATGAGGTAAAATATGAGAAATGGGGATTAAATGAGAGTATAGTTAGGTGACTTTGGGACTAGTTGAGCAAATAAACCCAAAGAGTGATAGTGAAGGCACTGATATTAACTTGACTAGAGGCGTCTGGAAGAGTGACATAGGGTCAACATTATTTTATTAATGGCTTTAGATAAAACCATTGATGACAAATTGATCAAATTTGTGGATGACACAAAGCTCAGAATGATAGATAACATCCTGGCTGACAAAATTGGTATCCCCCCAGATTTTGACAGGCTAGGAGGATGAATTGATTCTTTCAGGCATGCATGAATACAAAGTTGTGCTTGGGTTAAAGAAAATCAACTCTACAAGTAAAGTATGCAGTGAATTACCAAGGTAACATTTCTGCAGAAAAACTTAAAGGTTTTCAAGGCCTGGAAGCCCAAGAAAAGTCAACAGAGTAATGTGGCAGCTAGAAATGGCCCAGTATTGGCAAACTAGGTATTTGTTAGAGCTTCTGTGTATTAGAGGGCATAAAAATTGTAGGACTGTTGTATATTATATATAGGAAGAGTTGGAGGGGACCTCAGAAACTATCAATTTTATCTCCTTTATTTTTGCAGTTGAATAAACTGAAGCCAGGGAAGCTTAACCAAGGTCATATAGGTTGTAAACTTCAGAAGCAGGATTTGAACACAGAACTTATTATTCTAAAGTAGGTGTTCTTTTTTTGAATTAAGTTTTATTTTTTCAATCAATGAAAATCTTCCTTCTCTCCCTTGTCTTCTTTTCTCCCCATTTCCACTGAGAATGAAAGAAAAATAAAATTCCTGTTATAAACATGTCTAGTCAAGTAGAACAAATTCCCACCCTGACCATTTAAAAAATGAAAAACACATACCCACAAAACTATGTCTCGATCTGCATTCCGAGTCCCTTGCTTTCTTGTTAGGTAGTGGTTAGCACATTTCATCATGAGTCCTCTGGAATTATAGTTGGTCATATATTGATCAGGGTTCTTAAGTCCTTCAAAGTTGTTTGTCTTTATGTTATATAAATTGTTCTTCTGGTTCTATTCTAAATCAGGGGTTCTTAGCTTAGGGTTAATAGAGTACAGATACATTTCTGTATGTTCATGAACTTACATGGGGAAAAAATGACATCCTGTTCTTACTAACCTTTGGTTTCCTTTTTAATCTTATATATCCTCTTTTATGAATTTGACAATATTAATCTAAGAAGAGTTTCATAGGCTTCATCAGATTGCTAAATGGGACCATGTCACAAAAAGATGAAGAATCCCTACTCTCTGCCATGCCAACAACCCAAAGTCAAGACCCAGTTTTAGCTACAAATGAATGCTACAGTGACCTTTGAGTTGTAGTTTTTTTTTTTCTTCTTCTTTTTTTGCAGGCAATAGGGGGTTAAGTGACTTGCCCAGGGTCACACAGCTAGTAAGTGTCAAGTGTCTGAGGCCGGATTTGAACTCAGGTACTCCTGAATCCAGGGCCGGTGCTTTAACCACTGCACCATCTAGTTGCCCCCCTGAGTTGTAGTTTTTTAAAAAGCATAGTGGTTGAGAGGAGAGAGGGAGAATCTTGATCTACTATTCCTTGAACTTGTTGTTGTGGCAGTTAGGAGGCACAATGGATAGAGAGCCAGGCCTGGAGTCAGGAAGACTCATCTTCCTGAGTTCAAATCTGACCTCAGATGCTTACTAGCTGTGTGACCCTGGGTAAGTCACTTAACCCGGTTGGCCTCAGTTTCTTTATCTATAAAATAAGCTGGAGAAGGAAATGGCAAACCACTTTGTTGTTTTTGCCAAGAAAAGCCCAGATGAGATCATGAAGAGTAGGACTCGAATGAAACAAGTCAACAAGTTCTGATACATTTGTTATAGATCAGTCTCATTCCTTTAGACACATTGAATACAATAGGGAAATCTCATAAGTATAGTTCATATATATGTAGTTTGGCATAGGATTAAACCAATTGATTGTGCCATGACTACCTCAGGCAATGGTATCAATTTAAATTATTCAAAACCAAATATTTTAAAGAGACTTCAATATGCAAAGAGCCTGTGCTAGGTGTACAAATGTAACAAACCAGTGCTAAAATCAGATTTTTTTCATCCTGTTTTGTATTCATATCTACTTGAATTCATGTTCTGAGCCCCCATTCTTCCTGAATTTCTTCCTTGTTACCAGTTGCTTTTCCCTTCAATCTGTAACATAATTTCTAGAGGATGTCTTTTTTCCCTGCCTATGAACAAAAGCATCTTAGAAAGCATTTTTTAAAATTTCCCCTTTCTTCCTGTACTGTTCCTCTTTCTAAGTCAGATCAGTGACCTCGAATCTGCCATCTTGACTCCTTCTTCATTTCTGTCACCTTTTTCACAGACTTTGGTCCCCATAGGCATCCCCCCTCCCCCTTTTCACATGGTATAGAGGTATAAGCCCTGGATTTGGAGGCCTCAGAGCACAGAGGTTCACGTCCTAGCACTGCCACTCACTAACTGTGTGACCGTGAACAAGTTATTCTACCTCTCTGGTTCTCAGTTACATTCCTACTGACTTCATGGACTGTGTTGTGAGGATTGTTATCTTGCTAAAGTTATAAAGATATATTTCACATTAGTGTTTTCTTAAACTTTAAAAAATTTAACTTTTTTTTTCAATAAACAGAAATTATTTTCTCTCCTTTTTACCTCTTGTCTCCATTGTGGGGAAAAACCCCAAAATCAAAACCCTTCTAACAAATATGGATGGTCAAGTCAAACAAATTCCTGGGTTGGCCATGTCCAAAAATACATCTCATTCTGTACCTTGGACCCATCACTGTTCTACCATCATTAATTCTCTGGGTTCATGGTTGATCATTACATTAATCAGTATTCTTAAGTCATTCAAAGTTGTTTGTCCCTTTATAAAGCTTAATATGGTATAGAATTATTAATTATTATCATAACATGTCTGCAGCACTGCCCCTAGGTGTCCTCAGCTGAACAGTTCAAGGTAACCTCTTTCATCCCCCCACTTTCCATTGCCTTAGTTTGTCCCATTGAGATCTTCACATACTTGACTGCATTGTAAAAGGCAAGGTGCAGTGATACCTACTACAATTAAAAAGAAAAAAGGTACCTTTGACCCCCTCTTAAGTGAATGACTTGAATTTTCAATCTTCCCTTCCTTTTTATTTTAAAGAAAAAAGGCTATTTTTTTTTTCAGAACAACTTTAAGACAGCTCTCAAATCAACAGGAATGGAGGGCATAGATGTTTACTAAAATCCCTCACTGAGATTAAAATGGAAATTACCTCATTGTCTCCATCTTTACCATTGTTCCTTTTAAAGATATACAGCAATATTTATATCAGCAGTCCACGAACAGCTTTGGACAGAATAAGTTAAACTCTCTGTTGCTGTATTCACAAATAAATAAATGTAATGTTCTTAAGGTTGGGGTAATGACAAAGACATTGGAAGAAAGGACAGAGGCCAAGGGAAAATGGGCATACCCATTGGTGTATTGAATAGGAAAATGTATCTTTCCCACTACTACTGAAATCATTGGTAAAAGCTAAAAGATATCATGAGTTATGTGTGGGTGTTTCAGGTAGCCATTGCTATCAGTGTATAGCCAGGCACTGAATAAGCTCTAGAAATTCCATTTCTGTTCCATGGCTGCTACAGACACTCTATGTCTAAGAGGTTTTGAAAAACAAATAAAAATACCTAGACAGAGCTCACCCTCTCCCAAGCGAATTAGTCATAGGACTTAGAAGTGGAAATTAGATCAATTCTTGTTTGGCTCAGCCAGTTTGCCTTTTTCAAATAGAGGATTCCTGTAAAAGGGGCTGCCGAAATTAAACCCAATAAAAGTTTAATTAAATAGAAGGGTTTAGAGGACTAGAGGTCTGGCCCAAGGAATGAAATTGTTTCCTGTTGTTTGAGTCATGGTTGTGAGACCTTTAGATCCACAATATTAAAACCTGACATGGGTTAAATGATAAAGAAATGGGCATTCAAGAATACTCAGTGGTCAGGATGGGCATACCATTGGATATTATCTCATGGACATGGTCCCCTATCTGGTATTCTTTATATGTGCCTTTTCTTTGGCTGAAGTGATGGTCCACTAAGAATAATTTGTAAATAAAACATTTTATTATCCTAATTTGAGCTCTCAACTTTTTTTTTTTTGCAGGGCAATGAGGGTTAAGTGACTTGCCCAGGGTCACACAACTAGAAAGTATCAAGTATCTGAGGCTGGATTTGAACTCAGGTCCTCCTGAATCCAGGGCCAGTGCTCTATCCACTGCACCACCTAGCTGCTCCTGAACTCTCAACTTTTTTTTTCTTTCTGCAGGCCAATGGGGGTTAAGTGACTTGCCCAGGGTCACACAGTCAACTTTTAAAAGCATATTCATGGGGCAGCTAGGTGGCACAGTGGATAGAGCACTGGCCCTGGATTCAGGAGTACCTGAGTTCAAATCCGGCCTCAGACATTTAACACTTACTAGCTGTGTGACCGTGGGCAAGTCACTTAACCCCAATTGCCTCACTAAAAAAAAAAAGCATATTCATTCACATGTATTTATCTCTTCTGATCTTTAAAACTAGAATTTTAGAGGCATTTTACCCACAGATGCATATATAATGAAAACGAATTCATGTTACAGTGGAAAGAGCTCTTGCTTTTGTTAGTGGACCTTAATTTGCATTCCACCTCTGTCCCTGGTTACCCATGTGTGACCCTGGGCAAGTCTTTTAATTTCTCCAAGTCTTAGATTCCTCATCTGCCGGCTGTAAATCAGTCGAAAAGCATCCATTAAGCAGCTACTATGTGTTAATCACTGTAGTAAACTCTGGGGATACAAAGAAAGACAAAAGACTGTCTCTGTTCTTAAGAAGTTCATAGTCTAATGGGGGAGGTAACATGAAAACAACTATGTAAAGAAAAGATATATACAGAATAAATTGGTGTTAATCCACATTGGGGAGGCACTAGCATTAAAGAGGGATTGGAAAAGGCTTCTTGTAGAAGGTGGGATTTTAGCAGAGATTCGAAAGAATCCAGGGAAGCCAGAAAGCCCCAATGAAAAGGGTAAGAAGTCCAGGCATGGGGGACAAGCCAGTGAAAATGCCTAGAGCTGAGATCATATCATAAGCAAGGAAGAGCAAGAAGGCCAGTGTTGCTGGATCTGAGAATATGTAGAAGGCAATAAAGTACAAATATGTAAGAGAATCAATCACAAGCAGGAATTTTTAGTTGGAAATTCACATCTATTTGTCTAGATCTCATTAATAAGAATTCTGTTGATCCTCCATTTTGTAAATGGTTTCATCCTTTAAGGATGAATAATAAAGAGATAAATGATCTCTTCCTTCCAGTTCAGATGGGAAACATTGATTCTACTCCAGGAAATGATCGATTTATTCCTTTTTGACTTCTTGTTGAGATGAGGCTCATTTGTGTCATACTTGTGCTGTCCAAAAAAAAAAAAATACTTCGAAACACCTAATATATGAATGAGGCTATTCTGGGAACTAGTGGGAGAGTATAAAGACGTATAGACATAGTTCATACTGTCAAGGAGACTGCACACTAGTAGACTTTATGTGACCTGACACTTCAGATTTTTCTGAAATAAGCTAAACCATTTTCTAGATGGTTCACATGGTATAGTGGGAAGAATTATGAGTCTAAAGTCACAAGACCCAAATTCAAATCATGCCTCCTGGGACTTACTGCATGTGTGACCTTGTGCAAGTCACAGCCTCCCTGGGCCTCAGTTTCTTCATTTATGTTATAAGGAGTTGGCTTGGCTTCTTCAACTTAGACCTTGGTTATTCAGATTTCTATCCTGGTAAACAGCAGAGTCTTTCCCTGAAAGAAGAGTCATTTTGTCTTTTGATGCTTTATTCTCTAAGCTGTATCTGTCTTCCAATGGGTAGAGTCCCCCCCCCCCCAGTAAGTTTTCTGGTTTAAGGGTGTGGTTTATGTCCCCAGGAGAGAATTTCCAGATGCATATTGGCATCTTCCTTTGTGGGCACAAGGCCAGGGCTTCTTGCCAATCCTAATAGCAGAGTATCCCAATAAAGCTGTGAAATTCTGAGTCTGATCTTGGTAGTAATGGTTCAGGATGTTTGCTGTTTCCCAAATCTATCTTGTAGCTTTCCTCAGCCATTCCTTTGCTTGCTCTATTCCCTTTGCCTGGGAAGCTTGCTTCCAGCTTTGCCTATTGAAATACTGTTATTCTTTGAGACAAAGCTTATGTGTTACCTCCTCCCTAAAGCCATGCCTGACCACCCCAGCCAGAAGTAATCACTGCCTCTGAACTTTATTTAGATGAATCATATGCCCTTTTAGAATATTCTGCTTTATTAAGTTTTCCCGTATCTGTCTTTTTTCCCCTGTTAGACTGTCAACATCCTGGGGACAGAAACTGTTACTGGTACATCTTTGTATCCTCCACAGCTTGAATGGTGCTTTGAAATTTTCAAGAAATATTTGTTATAGATGCTGAATGAATAAATAGATGGTCTTTTCCCCTAAAAATCTTAATACACTTGACCCTGATAACCTGGCTCTATTTTCTTCTTCAGTGTTGTCCCTGACTTGAGGTAGGATAAACAAGGAATCAGAAAGGTTGTCCATCACTATCCCTGATTTTCTTCTTCCCCCACTCCAACCCTGCTCATATCTCC
Organism: Dromiciops gliroides; assembly: GCF_019393635.1. Classification (NCBI taxonomy): domain Eukaryota; kingdom Metazoa; phylum Chordata; class Mammalia; order Microbiotheria; family Microbiotheriidae; genus Dromiciops; species Dromiciops gliroides. Next base: position 133,923,085 of record NC_057864.1, read on the forward strand.
TGGCCTCCCTGCCATTGGAAGAAAAGAGATAGAAGAGGAGAGGGAAGGATAGGAAGAAAGGGGACCCCTTTCTTGGAGCTCCAGTTCCAAACTGGATATTCCTTAGTAATTTCCATCTTGATATGTTCAAAACAAAACTCTTTGACTTTCCCCTTGGCCATCCCTCTGCTGAAATTTTAAATTTTTGTTAAAGTCATCACCATTCTTCCATTCTCAACTCCTCATTCTCCCTCACCATACATATCTCATTAGTTGTCAAATCTTGCTTTTTCTATCTCCATAATATCTCTTGACTCTAATCCCTTCTTTGACTGCTTTAGCTCAGTTCTTCATCATCTCTCACCTAGTGGCTCAAGTATCTGTCTCAAGTGTCCCCCCCCCCTACAGTATATATCCTTTATACAACTGCCAAAGTGATTTTTCTTAGATGCAGGTCTGACTACGTTACTCCTCTACTCAATAAATTTCAATGTCTCACAGCTAGTTAGTGATGGAGCTGGTGCTGAGACCTCCGCCTTTTGACTTCCAGTCCAGTGTTCTTTCGACCATAATCTTTTGTAAGGAGGGGAGTAAAACAATGTAGATGGGGTGGGGAGGGAGCTTGAATAGGTACTGGGGGGGGGCAGTTAGTTGGCACAGTGGCTAGAGCATTGGGGTTGAAGTCAGAAAGACTCATCTTCCTAAGTTCAAATCCAGCCTCAAACACTTACTAGCTGTGTGACCCTAGGCAAGTCACTTAACCCTATTTACCTCAATTTCTCATCTGTAAAATTAGCTGGAGAAGGAAATAGCAAACCACTCCAGTATCTTTGCCAAGAAAATCCCAAATGGGGTCACAAAGAGTCAAAAACAATAAACTGCCTCCCCTCAGACCCTAATGGAGATAGCCTAGGACCCTGAGCCTAAGAGCCCAGGGAACAGAAAGCACTGTCTCTTCTACTTGCTGTTATCAACCCTTGTGGAGATATTCCCTGGCAACTGCTTGTGCAAGTGCTTGAGCTTCCTCTCTACTCAGCAACCACAGCTACTGAAGACCCAGAAAAGCAAGTTCTCAATACCAAAGTCCTTGGCATTGCCTACTGCCTTGCCATTCAACCCTAGGGACCACAGAACTTTTCCATCTGCCTTGAAGTAGAAACATCCTATATGTGAGGTCTCCCCCAATGGAATGTGAGCTCTTTGGGAACAGGAACTATCTTTTATATTTGTATCCCTAACAATAAGCACAGTGCTTTGCACAGAGAAAGCACCTAATAAACATTTTTTCCCATTCAGTCAGACCAAAACTTTTTTTTATTTTGGGCTTTGAATCTCTCCCTGTTCTCAAGAAGTTTTACAGTATTCCTTTCCCACCCAACCCTTGCAGTTACAACTGGGGACTTTAATCTATATGTTGATATCTCAATGAATACCCACTCTCCCCAGTTCATCAACTTCTTTAATTCCATGGTCTATATTTGCATTCCATGTGAGCCACACACAAGGATGGAATAATGGGAGGGCCTGACAGGCTGATCCAGTGTTAGTTCAGGGACAAAATGATACATGACACTCTTAGATCATTCAATGGTTAACAAAAGGTTTACTTAGCCAAAGCATAGAAAGGACAGTCAACAAATAAGCTGCTATTACTACTACTAGTAGTAGTTAGTATTTATGTAGCACTTAATTTGAAGTTAAGTGGCTTGCCTAGAGTCACATAGCTCATAAGTATCTGAGATCAAATTTGAAATCAGGTCTTCCTGATTCTACATTCAGCATTCTTTCCTGTGTGCCACCTGGCTTCCTCTACTTATTATGGGTAGAAACACCTTATGTCTGAATTGAAACATGTCTGGTCAGCAGGACAGGGTATGGTGATATGTTTGCTCTCAGGACATACATAAAATCTAAAGGGCCCCAATTCTATATGGGTGGCCCTTTGGTGACCAGGGTGACAATATAGCCAGAGGTTATTAGAAAGCTGCATCAAAAGAGACTGGGCTTGAACTCTTGGGATGGCCCCTTGGGCCAATCACATCTCGAGGACAGCTTCCTTACCATTTTGGGAAAGGATTATACTAACCTTTATGGGAGATGGATGGAGACCCTGGTAGATAGGGATCCTATTACAGATTGTTATGCTTAAGCTCTCACCATTACCTATAATTGTGCTTTCTCTCTGATTCTGAACTCTGAAATTCTTTAAATTCTTTGGTCATTTCATCCTAACCATAATCAAAACAGAGCTCCCCTCCAACCCCCAACTTGGTCTTCCTTCAAACTTCCCCATATTTGTTCAGGGCATCGCTATTGTTCCAACCATCCAGGTTCACAACCTTGAAATCATCTTTGCCCTTTTTTTCCCCCTTTATCACTCCCATCCAGTCAGTTGTCAAGTCTTGTTAACTCTACCTCCACAACACATCCTGCATCCATCTCCTTCTCTTTACTGATATGGCGACTGCTTTAATCCAGGAGTTCATTACTTCTTGCCTGGATTATGAATGAATGGATGGATGGATGGGAAAAGCATTGATTAAGCACTTACTGTATAAGAAACACTGGATATACAAAATAGTCTCCTAATTGGCCGCCCTCTTTCTAGCCTTTATTCTATGCAATCCACTTTCTATGCAGCTGCCAAAGTACTCTTCCTAAGGCATATATCTGACCATGTCATTCCCCAGCTCTTTAGTACCTCCCTGTTGACTCTAGTATAAAATACAAACTCCTCCGTGTGTCATATGAAGCCCATCACAATCTGGCTCCAACCAATATTTCCAGACTTATTACATATAACTCCCCTTCATGCATTTTCTATTTTCCAGCCAAACTGGACTAGCAGCTGCTTGGGATTTCCCCTCTTCTATGTCTCTCTCTTTTCTCCCTATCTCTGTTTTCTTCTGTTCTCTCTCTCCCCCCCCTCCTCTCTCCTCTCCTTTCCTCACCCCTCCCCTCCTCTCTTCTCTCCTCTCTGCCTTCTTCCTTCCTCCCTCCCCCATCTCTCCCCCTCTGCCTTTGCATAGGTTGTCCCTTACCTTAAAAAAGAAAGCATTTAATAAGCCCCTACTGTATGCCAGGCTCTGTTCTAAGTGCTTTTATAAGTATTACCTCATTTGATCCTCACAACAACTCTGTGATGGAGGTGCTACTATTATCCCCATTTTACAGTTGAGGAAACTCAATTTAAATGACTTGTCCAGGTTCACATAGCTATGATGTGTTTAAAGCTGGATCTGAACTCAAGTCTTCCTGACTCTAGACCCAGGACTTTATCCATTGCACTATCTTGCTTTCTTTCCCCTGAAATGCACTCTTTTCATCTCCATTTAGAATACTTGCCTTCCTTCAAAGGTAGCTTCAGAAGCTATGTCCTCCAGGATACCTTTCCTGTTGGTCCCATTTATTAGCACCTTTCGTCTTTGAATGGTATGTCATAAGAGCATAGATATAGAATTAGAAGGGACCTCAGAGATTATCTAATCCAACCTCCTCATTTTATAGATCTGGAAACTGAGAACCAAGAAAGCTAAGTGACTTGCTTAAGGTCACAAGTCAGTAAGTATTAGAGATGGGATTTGAATCCAGGTCCTTTCACTCTGGAGCTAGTGCTCTTTCCACTGTACCCTGCTAGCTCACATTTGTATTATACTTATCTATTCCATGTTTTATTCTCCTGAATCCCTAAGCTACTTCTTCTTCTTCTTCTTCTTCTTCTTTTGGTGAGGCAATTGGGGTTAAGTGACTTGCCCAGGGTCACACAGCTAGTGTGTGTCTAGTGTCTGAGGTCAAATTTGAACTCAGGTCCTCCTGACTTCAGGGCCAGTGCTCTATCCACTGTGCCACCTAGCTGTCCCTCTTAAGCTTCTTTTAAGCAGGTTTGATGTTTTTATTTTTATTTTTTTGTCTCAAGCACTTAGCCCAATGCTTTGCACACAGTAGGTATTGGTGAATTGAACTGAAAAAACAGGAACATTAAGAACTACTTACTTAAACACCTCCATATTTGTATACTGAGTACTGGGTTTGGAATGAGAGGGTCTAACTTAGAATCCAGGCTCTGACACCAGCTATGTGATCATGAGTGAACCACTTAAGGTCTCTGAGCCTCAATTTCTTAATCTGCAAATCAATCAATTGGTTAGCATTTATTAAGTGCCGACTGTGCCAGATACTGTGTTATGCCCAAGGATACAAAGACAAGATAAAACATTCCTAGCCTTCAAGAGACTGACATTCTATTTAAGGGGGAGAATTCAATGTCATGTGATAATATAATATATGTAAATATGTAATAAGTATGAATATGTAAACTTGTTAATGAGATGATAGGTACAAAATGCTTTGCAAGCCTTAAAACCCTACATAAATATTATCTGTGATTATTTCATTACCTACTTCATAAGACTGTTGTGGAGAAAACAATTTGTAAACATTAAAATGCTATGTAAATATCAGTTATTATTATTTCTCTTGGCATCTAGCACAACACTCTGCATACAGTAGGTTCTTAATACATGTTTGTTGAACTGAATTACAATCTGTTCCTTTCTAAAGAAGGAAAACATGTTTTTGAAAGGCTGTTTAACTGACAAGGAGGATATTAATAAATGACATGCAAATTTCTTAATTTCCTTTGGCTGGATGTAATTGCCACTTCTGAAATGCAGGCTGGTGCTGGCTTTCAGTTTTTTCTTTAATTTAAGACTTCTTAAGACTTGGATATGGGTTGGCTTGTCCTACTTAACTTTGCTTGGGGGGATGTGGTTTGGGGGCAATGCAGAATCCTATGTTCAATGCTCTGGGAGAGGGAAAGACCCAGGGAAAAATATGAAGAGGGAAAGAGGCTGAATGGGAATCTGATGTCTTTGTTTTCAAGCTGCATCTTGGGTTGATATACTGTGAAGCTTTTACTGAAAAGCTGCCTAATGTGCCTTTTATAGCTGTGTTGTTTGCACATGAGAAAGAAATTTCATTGATCATGCTTTTTACACATAGCTTTTTTGTTTCTGTTGCTTCTTTTTACCTGGGTGTTGACTTTGACTCCTGAGCTTGCTTCTCAGAAACTGAGTGGTTCCATCTTTTATTCCTATTGCCTTAAGACAGAGCACAAAGCTTTCCCTTGACTGTACTTATGTGTATGGCAGATAAAAAGACAACTACTGTTGCTAGATGGGGAAACTAGGTGGCTCAGATAGAGTGCTGGGGATGGAGTCAGGAAGATTCATCTTTCTGAGTTCAAATTGGACCTCAGACACTTACTCCCTGTATGAACCTGGACAAGTCACTTAACCCCATTTGTTTCAGCTTCCTCATCTGTAAAGTGAGCTGGAGAAGGAAATAGCAAACCACTACAGTCTCTTTGCCAAGAAAATCCCCAAATGGGGTCATGAAGAGTTGGACACAATTGAAATGACTGAACAACAATTGTTGCTAGAGAAATAATGCATGGGTCCAGGCACAAGACCTCTATATGGCAGAACATTATAGATCTAGGAAGTTTGTTTATCTCGGTGGTTACCTTGTATGTCTGTTTTCCCTTGTGTTTTGCATATCCCTTGGATGAGTCTTGTATTCTGGGTTATATTGCAAATTATAGGAGGTTGGAAGGCTTCCTTAAGGTTTATTGTACACCAATAGGGCCTGGACATTAATGATGCTTTTATAAGGTCTTGTGATGCTATTTATTTATTTCCTTCCTTCCTTCCTTCCTTCCTTCCTTCCTTCCTTCCTTCCTTCCTTCCTTCCTTTCTTTCTTTCTTTCTTGGCAGGGCTATGGGGGTTAAGTGACTTGCCTAGGGTCACACAGCTAGTAAGTGTCAGAGCTGGATTTGAACTCAGGTCCTCCTGAATCCAGGGCCAGTGCTTTATCCACTGTAACACCTAGCTGCCCCCTTGTGATGCTATTTCCTTGAAAATACATCTAATTTCTTCCTTATTCTCTTTGACATGCTTGAGCCAGAGATTGTGAGATGCTCATTTAATAGAGAGTAAAGGTGATCCTAATGTTTATTCAAGAGTCAAATTTCTATATATGGTCTTTGCTCTAAATTCCTATTTATTTATTTTTTAAAATCTAGGACAAAATCATTTAGTAACATTTGAGTCACTTTTGCTGCTGCTGAAATATTTTCATCCTTAAAAATACATTTTAGAAGAGACTTTATACTTTCATGTTCAGATAATTGGAGGTTGGTGAAATATCAATACTATTTACAAATGATTGAGCAGCAGAAGGTATGTGTGCTTCAATTTTCTACTATATTCAAGAAAAACTATATGAACACAACTATAAAACACTTTTCACACAAATAAAGTCAGATCGAAACAATTGGGAAAATATTAATTGCTCATGAGTAGGCCAGTAAAAATATAATAAAAATGACCATTCTACCTAAATCAATCTGTTTATTCAGTCCCATACCAAACTATGAAAAAATTATCTTACAGAGCCAGAAAAAATAACAACAAAATTCATCTGGAAGAACAACAGCTCAAGGATATCAAGGGAATCAATAAAAAATGCAAGAGAAGGTGGTCTGCTGTACTAGATCTTAAACTGTATTATAGGGTGGTAATTATCAAAACAATCTGGTACTGGGTAAGAAATAGAATGGTGATACGTGGAATAAATTAGGTACAAATTACATTATAGTAAATAACCATAGTAATTTAATATATGATAAATGCAAAGATCTAAGCTTTTGGAACAAAAACTCATTATTTGACAAAAATTGCTGGGAAAACTAAAAAACAATATGGCAGAATCTAGGCATAGACCAACATCTCACACTGTATACCAAGATATGGTCAAAATGGATTCATGATATATACATAAAGGGTCATACTATAAGCAAATTAAGAACATGGAATAGTTTATATGTCAGGATAAGAAAATAATTTATGACTAAAGAAGATATAGAAAGCATTACAAAATGTAAAGTAGATAATCTTGATTATATGAAATTTAAATGTTTTTACATAAATAAAACCAATGCAACCAAAATTATAAGGAGAGCAGAAAACTGGGAAATGATTTTTGCAACAAGTATCTCTGACAAAGGCCTCATTTCTCAAATACATAGAGAACTTAGTCAAATTTATAAAAGTACAAATCATTTCCCAATTGATAAATGGTAAAAGAATATGAACAGGAAGTTTTCAAGCCATTGACTTTTTTCTCATGACTTTCCTGCATCACTCTCATTTTTTCCTCTACCTTTCTTACTTTATTTTCAAAGTCCTTTTTGAGTGCCTCTATGGCCTGAGACCAATTTATATTTCTCTTGGAAGCTTTGGATGTAGGAACCCTATTGTTGCTATCCTCTTCCGAGGGTGTACCTCAATCTTTCTTGTCACTAAGGAAACTTTCTATGGTCTGCATCTTTCTCTGTTTGCTCCTCTTGTCCATCTTTTACTTAACTTTTAACTCCTTCTTAAAGTGGGGCTCTGCTTCCAGGCTGTCCCAAGCTTCAGGGGGTCCCACGTGGTACAGTTTAAGGAAAGGCATATTCTGCACTCACCTGGCCTGTACTCTGGTGTGAAAATAATCCCAGGCCTACTTATTATTTTATTTTTTTTGTGAGGCAATTGGGGTTAAGTGACTTGTCCAGGGTCACACAGCTAGTAAGTGTTAAGTGTCTGAGGCCGGATTTGAACTCAGGTCCTCCTGACTCCAGGGCTGGTGCTCTATCCACTGTGCCACCTAGCTGCCCCCCTACTTACTCTTCAACCAGAAAACAAAATTTTTGTTTTGCTGGGTTGATAGCTCCAGTGAGCCTGTGTCCCTCTCCCACTTGGGCCACCACCACTCAAGGCTACTTCCTGGTTCCCAGTGGGGGTAAAACAACCAAGTTCTGCCTCAGCACTAGCAGAGACCCCTGTAATCTTCCCCCAGCCAACCACTCACCCCTCTCACCAGACAGTGAGCTTAGTTCCAGAAGATGCTGGTGCTGCAGCTGATTCAGAGGTTCTGGAGGTCTCTTTCTCTGTGCAGCCTGCCTAGGGCTGGATCTCTGTTGGCTCAACCTCAGGGTTGGATTCTATTCTTGCCCCAGCACAGCAGACCCCTCCTGCTGACCTTCTAAACTGTCTTTGGCTGGAAAATAATCTCACCCCGTCCTTTTGTGGGTTTTGCTGCTCCAGATGTTGTCTTATGGCATTATTTGAAGAGATTTGGGGGGATTTAGGGTAGAGCTCTGAGGAGTCACTGCCAGTCCTCTGCCATCCAACAGGAAATTTTCAGACAAAGAAATTAAAACTATCTATAGTCATATGAAAAAAAAAATGCTCCAAATCACTATAGATTAGAGAAATGCAAATTAAAACAGCTCTGAGGTACCACCTCACACCTATCAGATTGGTAAATATGACTAAAAATGAAAATGTTGGCTGTTGGAGAGGATGTAGGAAAACTGAGACACCAAAGCACTGTTGGCAGTGTTGTGAACTGATCAAACTATTCTGGAGAGCAATTTGTAACTATACCCAAAGGGCTATAAAACTTGTGCATACCCTTTGATCCAGTAATACCAGTGCTAAGTCTACATCTTAAAGATACCCTCAAAAAAGGGAGGGGGGAAGGACCTATTTCTACAAAAAATATTTATAGCAGGTCTTTTTGTGGTGGCTAAGAATTGGAAATTGGAGGGATGTCCATCATTTGGGGAATAGCTAAACAAATTGTGGTATATGATTATAATGGAATATTATTGTGCTATAAAAAACTGACAAGCAGGATGATTTTAGAAAAACCTGGGATGAAGTCCTAGATTCACCACTTATCAGCTTTTCAACCTTGGGGAAAATTACTTAACTTTCGTGAACCTTAGTTCTTTGATCCAAAATCTGAGGACAATAGTATTTGCATTAACTACCTCTAAGAATCAAATAAAATAACATCTAAAGTGCTTAATCATTACAAAAAGTTGTATAAATGAGTTATTATTACTTTGCAGTGGTATAATGAGCTGCATCAGTCAATAATAGCATTAACAATAGCATCTGTATAGTGCTTTAAGATCTGTAAAGCACTTTACAAATATTATCCCCTTTTATCTTTGCAAATACTGTGGAATGTAGGTATTATTACCTCCATTTTATACTGTTTGCTTTTTATTATTTTTTATTTTCATTTTTTACCTCCATTTTATAGATGAGGAAACTGGACAGATTTCAGTTTAGGTCTTCTTGACTCCAGGCTCAGGACTCTATCCACTGTGGCATCCAGCTACCTTGTTTGACTCCCCTTCTGTATCACTAACAGATAGAAACAAGATTATTGAATACTAGATCATCTGTATAGATGATATTTTAAAAAATTTAAAAAACTTTGTTAATATATTTTTGTTTTTCATAGTAATCATTTAAAAAATACATGTCTCCCTTGCTTAAGTCTCTCCCCATCAAAGAAAAGCCAGCAAGCAAAACCAAACAACATAGTGACTGTCTGATAGCATATGTGATATTTCATACCTGTATTCCACCACCTCTCTAATGAGAGGAGAGAAATCTCATGAGTCCTCTGAAACCACAATTAGCCATTTTGTTTAAGCTGAATTCTGAATCTTTTAGTGTTCTTTTCATTTACATTACCATAGCGATTGCATATATTATTTTCCTAGTTCTGATTTTTTTCATTCTGTGTCAGTTCATACAAGCCTTCCTGGGTTTATGTGAATTCTTTAAAAAATTTTTTTAAAACAAACTCCATTTTATTTTATTTTATTTATTTTTTTTTTTTAGTGAGGCAATTGGGGTTAAGTGACTTGCCCAGGGTCACATAGCCAGTAAGTGTTAAGTGTCTGAGGCCAGATTTGAACTCAGGTACTCCTGACTCCAGGGCCGGTGCTCTATCCACTGCACCATCTAGCTGCTCCGGGTTTATGTGAATTCTTAATATTCATGGAATACCCTAGGGAGCTATGTTTGACCCTGTGATGTTTAGTATATTTATTGATGACTTGGAAAAAGTTATGCTTGGCGATCGATGATTGAATTGGTTGAAGAAACAAAGTGTTTGGACTGATGAAGAAAAAACTTGGAATAAGGGATAAATGATACCTGTCTTCAAGTATTTGATGGGTTATCATGTGGAAGGAAGGATTAATTTTTTTTTCTATTTGGTCCCAAAAGCCATGACGAGAAGAAATGGGTAAAAATTGCAAAGAGAAAAATTTAGAGTTGACATTAGGAAAACTTTCTAACAATTAGAACATGTCAAAAGAGGAATAAATTTCTTTGAATGATGGGTTTTCTTCCTTTTTTGATATCTTCAAACAGAAGAAAGAGTAACTACTTGTATGACAGGTAATCATTGGGATTCCTTTTCAATATAACTTGTACTAGATGGCTGCTAAAATTCCAACTTTCAATTCTATGATTCATTGTGTCTTATATGTCAATTTATTTAGCCATTCTAAATGGCTTGTTTATAGCATTCTTATTCCTGTTTATTTTTGTTACTACAACAATTGCTCCTTTGAATAGTTTCGGTATATATGGTACTTTTTCTTGGTTGTGGGGGGAGTCCTATTCACATTAGTAGGATTACTGGTAAAAGGGTATGGATAGGTTAGTAACTTTACTTGCATAATGTCAAACTATTGGCTGAGTCAAGATGGTGGAGGAAAGGCTGTGACTCTCTGAGCTCCCAAAAGAACTGTCCATGTACCTCCAAAACAAAATGCCATAAAACAACTCTTGGAGCAGCAAACCCCACAAAAGAACAGAGTGGCCCATGGTTACTTACAGGCTAGGTGGGCTGAGAAAGAGCCTCTCCATAATTTCAAACTGTTTTCCAGAATGGATGGTCCAGTCTTCTGCAACCTGTCCATGCAATTATGCATGTAGTTGCAAGAGCAAAACTCCATTGAGTACCATTTGCAATATCTGGTAAACTCTTCCAATTCTGTAGGCTTTATGCATTATCAAAAATTATGAAGTCATTATTGAGTACATTATAAAGTATATACCCAATGAGACATGTGGTTGATAATGGCCTGCTTTACAGATCTAGCACAGTGATATGGATGCACTATAAACCTGAAGAACATTGAGATTCTAGAAAATCTTTTGTTGTATCCAACCCAGCTGACCAATGGTGGTATCTGAGAGTAACTACAGACACAAGCTCATTCATTCAGATTATGAGTCATTAAACACTATGGGGTAAGGTAATAGTATGATTAAATAGGATACTCTTTCTATCAAAGCAGATTAGTAGCATCTCTGAAATTTGTAGTCTTAGGGATCCCAGAGTACTGAGAGGTTGAGAATAGCTCAAGGTCACACAGCCAGGATATATCAGAGACCATATACTTGAACCAGGTCTTCTTGGTTTCAAGGTCAGTTCTATATTCATTATTCCAGCCTCTAACAGATAACAACAACAACAACAAGAACTGCTACCACAACAATAATATCAAATAAACAACTTAGTCACATGGATTTGTTTCTACAATTGGAGAGGTTTATGATAGTGATACATGACCAGGTAGATCTTTGCTACCAGAAAATACATCCCTAAGGAACCCAGACTTTAATGATCAATGTAGATTATTCAAGGAAATTATAAAAACTATGCAATGTATCATTGCAAATTGCAAAAAATTACTGCTTACTGAATACCTAGCTGTGTGACCTTGGGCAAGTCACTTAACCCTGTTTGCCTCACTTTCTTCACCTGTAAAATTAGCTGGAGAAGGATATGGCAAACTACTCTGGTATCTTTGCCAAGAAAACTCCAAATGGGTTTATGAAGAGTTGGACATGACTAAAAGAACTCAACAACAACAAAATGATTAAGTGGCCAAAATTATGCATTGGAAAGTTTCTATCTTTCATAAACTAATAGACAATAAATACTTGCATTACAAAACAAATTTCAGAATATCCATGGGAACTCAAAAAATTGGGCAGGGGGAAGGGTTCAGTAGGTACTTGTCAAGTGCACAAATTTGGTCCTTTCTGAACTCCATTGAATAAAAAATGGACAAAAAAAAAAGAGGACAAAAATAATAAGAAGAAAGAACTCTTGTATATATTGCCTTGTGGTTTATGAGGCATCTTTCTCCCATTTCTATGAGAGAGAGGTAAAAAACTGAAAACCAAAAACCTGAATATTGTCTTCTAGCATACAATCTGTGACATCAAGCTTTAACTCAAACTGAAGGTGCATAAAGTAGTTGGCATCTCTAACTTTCTAAGTAATGATGAGACCTAGACCTACCACCAAAGATCACACATTTGGAACCTTGAGCAGTTTCATTTTGTTATGGGGGAAATGAGGTAAAGGGTTGGGGTTCTTAGGAATTCCTCTTTAAAGAATTATACCCTCTTGCACACAAAAGCAGTTAGAATAAGATAGTAGTTTATTTGGGGCTGAGGAAGGGAAGGGAAACCAAGAAAGATCCTTGGACTTCTCTTGGGGAGAAAGGCATAGAGCATGGCTCTGAGATACCAATCTCCTTGAGCAGGAGACTGGCCGGTACTTTTATAGAGGACTGATGGGGGGAGGGGGTGACCATTTGACTGTGGAAAGTTCCTTTAGTGAGGGAGGACCATCCCCCACTTGTGGTAGCTGGGGGAATTGGGTGAGGGGTGGCTACAATCTCTCAAGCCATCTCTCTCTTCAGGATATTAAGGCAGCAGCCACACCCAAATTTATCTCCCCAGGGGTAAGTGAGACCAGAATGAAGGGTGGAGGTCCTGAAGATAGCTCGGTCCAAACTGGTCCCGCTTATCTCTCTAGGGTATCTGTCCTCTGGTTTAGTTTCTCTAGAAGATTCCTTGGGCCCATAACATTTCCCCACTTCTCTCTATATAAGGAAAGGGGACGAAGATTCTTCTGAAACTGCTTCATGCTGAGCGGGGGTGGAAGAAATCAGGGCGCAAGGGAGGGGGAGGGGAGAGAAGTGGAGAAGGCCTGGTTCTGAGTGTGAGGAGCTCTGAGGCCCAGAGGGTCCAGAGGGTGGGAGGCGACACATAGGCACAATGGGTATCTGCCATGAATCCTTGAGCATAGATGGAACAGACAAACAAAAAATTAAAACTGACCAGAGCAAAAAATGAAAAAAGACTTTATCAGATCAGGAGTAAAAGTGTGACCATTTTTTTTTTCCAGTGGAAGCTGGAAATGCTGAATGCAGGACAGGGCGTGGCCTACCTTGCAGGAGTTAAGTAATCAGATCGAAACTGCACTGGTGGAATGGGTGTAGGCAACTTCAGATTAGGTAAAGCAGATGGGAGCAGCTGCCCAATGGAAAGAAATAGGAGAATAGAGTACATATTGGGGCTCCCCCAGATTGTGACAGGGGTTGTGGAGACCGCTGTTGGGTAGGGCAAATAGAGGAATACTGAAATCCACTCCCAGTGTGGCCGGAGCATGGCTGTGGAGGGCACAGGGGATTGGTTCTGAGATCAGCTGGTGGACAAAGGGGAGTCTCAGTCACAGAGCGCTGGCAGAGGGGTAGAAACACAAGCACAAAAGTTCTTACCCAGAAATGTAAAGTCCGAGGGTCCGACAATGGTTCGGACGTCTAACTGAGCTTTTGGCGAGGGAGGGAGACCCAGGCTGCCCGTCCGCTGTCGCATGCAAAAGCTGACCGCCTCTACCTCTCTGTGACTCAAACGGGAGGTTGAGTCAGGTGGGAGAGGGAGAAAAGAAACACAGAAGGGAGGTTCCCACCCCCAGGTTTTGTGTGCCAAGAGGAAAGAGGCAATTTCCTTTCTCCGTGTATGGGCCACCAAAATGTTATGGGGGAAAATGGGGTACGGGGTTTCCACCAGTGGTAGGATCTCTGATAGTACTTTTTACCTGGCAAAAAGATAGCTATGATATAGTGAATCTGTAACCAGAGACCTAGGTTCAGCTACTTACTATGTGAGTTTACAAAGCTTCAGTTTTCTTCTTTGTAAAATGGGGGTGATACTTTAACTACCTATCTCACATTGAGTTGTGAGAATCAGGAGAGATAATGGATACAAAACACTTTGTATACCTTAAAGCACTGTATGAATGCAAGCTATTTTTCTTATATTGATGACTCAAGCATTTATCAAGTGCATTGGGACATATCTAGAAAGAATGGAGCTATTCAATTAATATTTATTGACTAATGAATAATATTTTGGTTTGTCAGTCAGTTGACAAGCATTTATTAGGCACTTACTTTGTGCCCAGGCACTGTATTAAACCTGGGAATACAAATATATGCAAAACCAAAGACAACCCCTGCCCTCAGCAATTTAGATTTTGATGAGATGAGACAATCCAGAAAAAGAAGCAAAAAAGGGGAGGGGAGAGAAGTGGGCAGGCAATGGGAGTTTCAAAAGTTCTATGATTTTGTCAAAGTGAAACAATAGAGATTAAACTCTTTCCATGCCTTAATGGACAGTCTTTGTAATTTAAAAAATAATCTACAATCCAGTGACCAAACCTCCTGGTGATAAGCCTCTTTTAATATAGATTGACTGGTCTTTGACTTAATTCCTGTCTAGGCACCTTGGGGCAAAAGGGAGTGGGAAATGCCTTTTGCACTAGCATAAGGAGGAAGTAGGGAGGGAAAAAGGAAGGGAAATCTGGTCTTCCCAGAGTTGGGTTATAGAGTCCTGTGAGGACTTAGCATATTTTGCTAAAAGGAGTTCCTGTTGTTTCTATTTGTAATTCCCTTACAGAGATTGCAATTGAATAATGTCTATAAAGTCTTTTAGAAAACTACATGAGAGTAATCCAAGGTAATTATCATTATTATTATTATGCAATTAGGGGAATCCATGGTGGTGTACATAGTCCTTTTGGGCTGCACATATGTTAGCTTCTTTTTTGTTATTTCTCTTGATTTTTATGCTTGTCATTTGGCTTCTTCCCATCTTCCTCCCCCCCTCTTTCTTCTAAAAACTCATTAGGAAATGAAATACACAAATTGTTAGCAGTGTGCTCTCCAGACTGCACTTGTAAACTCTGAGAAAGCAAAAAAAAAAAATTCAAGTGAGTCTTTCTCAACCATATATGGAACCTTGGCAGGCTTTGGGTCAGCATGGGAGCATCTCCATAGGATGATCCATTCAGAGAGAGAGGTAGACCAATGAAGGCCAGTGCCTTTCTTTTTGGTATTGCTTGCCTCCCATTACTTCCTCGGGAATCAGCCCAGTCTTATTATAGTAAGGAGCCTGAAAATGTAGATGGTTTTGCATTGTCTTGCTCATCTTTGAATGTCCCATAGTGTTTAATATTTATTGTCCCTTGCTCATAGATGGTAAACTCTTTGAAAGCAGGCATTGTTTCACTTTGGTTTTTGTAACTTTAATGCCTAGCATAGTGACTGACACATAGTAGGCTTAAAATAAATACTTAATAATTGATTAATAGTAGACACCCTCTAATTATTTGTGGAAGGAGAAATGTCAGGAGGAAAGGAATGAAAGGGAAGGGAATGAGAGAGGACAGAGGGAGAAGGGAAAAAGGGAATAGATGAGTTGACTGGCCATCTGAGTGCCTGGTACCATATCTTGCATATGCCTCCCATTCAAATATTAGAAGGATTGCCATATAGAAGTGGCATTAGGCTGGTCCTCCTTACCCTGAACTTCCTGCCAACGCTTTCTTCCCTTTTCTCCCTCCTGGCTGGCTGATAACTGATGACACTAGCTCCTTATGCATGCCCCCTACCCCATCAGGAGGGAAACTAGGACCCCTATCCATTCAGGTCAAGTCCCTTTTCTCAACACTGATAAGCCCAACCCTTGCAACCCACTTTTTGCAAAACAAACATGACCATTTATACCATTTGGATAAGCAGGGAGTCATCTACAATTCTTTTCATAAGATGGCAGAAGATTAGACTTTACTATCTCCCTTGCTCTTGTGCCATTGTGCTTCCATTCTGTGACTTTTCCCTAAAGACCACCAATCCTCACAATCTACCTTGGTACTACCTCTCTCAGTCCACTGGACCCCACCATATTACATGCTGTTATTACCTTCACACCCTTGGCCATTGCTTTTTTTACCTACTGTCATACCCTTGAGGAGCCCGCAGTTTTTTGGTTTTTTTTCATGTTGAAGCTGAACCTTCCTAAATGTATTTTCTTTCCCAGTTCGATGTAAGCTCCTTAAGATAAAGGACTGTCTTGCCTTTCTATTTGTATTCCTAGTGCTTGGGCATACATATGTATTTAGTAAATGCTTTTTCACTCGCTCATTCATTTATTCATTCTATTTAGCCTCAGGGAGGAGAAGTATGATTAATCATTAGAAAAGTAAATTTAAACTCAACATAAGGAAAAACAGCCTAACAACATGATCCAGCCATGGGCCAAACTGTGTACTTAGTGACCTATTGTCCGCTGGATGGAAGTTAGAAGGCATAAGAATGAAATGCCTTCTTCAAGGGAGACTCAAGGCAAAATAATCCAATATCAACTAACTATCCTTCTTGAAGGGAGATATCTTCCCAAGTAGCCCTCAATGTGACACATAGCCACTTTTACTAGATCCCTTGGGGCCTCATCAGCTTCCTTCTTCCCGTTTTCTAACTGAGAAGTCAGTTGAGGAGAACAACGTCAAAAGTTAGAAGTACACGGTTCTACGTATATTTGTCAGCCTGCAACTGGTTCAGTGGCACCATTTTGGCTCCAATCCTGCTGAGTTTCATTTTCACTTTTTTATTGAAAATTCCAAATCTAGGGAATTAGTACCTCTCTATATTGATTTTTTCAGGGACAGGTGAAAATTACACTCTGTGTGATAACCCAGAAGATGACTCTGAGTGGTAGCAGGGCTGATAGATCTGCCACAATGAAAGTTGAGACCAATAGAGAGAGAGAGAGGAAGGATACTGTATATACTTTTTTGAAATGACCAAAGCAAAACCAATTTTGGAACCTAGACTCACACATAGCAGGTGCTCAGTAACTATTTGCTGAATTGAATTAAAATTGTAGTCTTGAACAACAAGGGGTTGGGTTTTTTTGTTTGTTTGTCACAAGATAGCCAAGTAAGAACAAAGTTGGGCATTGTGAATTTAAAGTTTCTACTTCAAGGAGGCATTGAGACAATGGGCCAAGTCTACATTTACCCTTCATTAGAACAGAAAGTCGAGACTGAGCCATATAGACAATTACTCCATCTCATTCAATTCATTTAGAGGCCAGGTTTTTTGTAAAAAAAAAGAAGAAGAAGAAGGGAGGTAGTGGAAAGAACACTGGGATAGAGATAAGGAGACCTAGGGTCAAGTTGTTGCTTTCCATATATCTCTCATAGAACAAATATCAAATGAAATAGTATACATTAAAAGTTTTACAAATATAAATTTAGTGTTATCATTATAATCATTCAACTCCATGCTTTATTCAAACTGTGGAGAGCTAATGGTAAATGAGAGACAAAGCAGACAGTGCAACATAAGATGCAATCTAGTTTTGTTTAGTTGAATGCTCTATTATTACATGTAGGACATACATCAAAGGAAAGCTACACCACTTGGATTTACATGCACTAATATGCCATCTTGGTGACTCTTTCAGTATTGGTGGTAATACCTTATATTCTAATTCTAGATCTTTGCTAATCCTGAGTCCTAAGAGAACTGAAGCAAGATTGGGTATGGATTTGCTTCTGAATTGGTCTCTGAAGCTTACTCATGCCATTGGGTCCTATTTCCCCCATTTTGGCTGAGACTTAGTTCATCCCCCTGATGCTCAAAGTTTCAGGTAAGATTTGATCTTAACCTATAGGAGGATATAATTCATAGATAATTATAATACAACATAGTGCTATGCAAATTTTAAAAGTTACTGCCTGTTGAAGTTTCATTGAGGAGGTGGCTATTGAACTGAACCTTAAAAGAGAAGTAAGAATTTTACAAGTTAAGTAGAAGGGGGAAATGATTTTAGGGAACAGTAAGCACAGAAACAGAGCCAGGAAATTACAGGCTATATTTGGGGGATAGAGGAGTATAGTTTGGCTGGATCAAAGAGTGAATAGAGGGGACCACTGTAAAATAAGTCTGGAAGGGTATGGTAGTGCCATATTTAGAGGGCACTGAATAACAGGTAAAGAGTTTGAATTTTATCTTGTAGGTAATAGGGAGTCATTAAAGGTGTTGTTTTTGTTTGTTATTCATTCTAGAAGAGGAACAAGACATCAGGGTGATGGTTTTACTTGCAAATAAATTGGATTGAAGTGAGGCAGGGCTGTGCAAAGTCACCACCCTCTATCTCCTCCAGAGCCATCTAGGCCCAGTGGCAAGATATAGATCAGGATGACTGGAGATGGCCCTGGATGTTTAAGGCAATTGGGGATTAAATGACTTGTCCAGGATCACACAGCTAGTGTCTGTGGTGAGATTTGAACTCAGGTCCTCCTGATTCCAGGGCCAGTGTTTTATCTACTGTGCCACATAGCTGCCCACCATGAAAGATATTTGAGGAGAGGAGTGGCATGGCTATATCCATACATAATTAAGATTAGTCTGGCAAAAATATTCAGAATGCATTGATATGGGAGAAAGAGGCAAAGAATTAAGACCTGTTAGTAGGCTATTGCAACAATCCAAGCAAAAGTCTTTGGTGATGGAAATAGAGAGAAGGGTGTCACATATGAAAGATATTAGGGAGGCAGAACAAATAGATTTGGTAAGTGGTTAAATATGAGAAGTGGAGAGGGAAGAATCAAAGATAACATCAAGGTTACAATCACTGGAATCTGGGTGAATTTGATAGAAGTGGAGAAGTCATAAAGAGAAGTAGATTTAGATAAAAAAAAATAAGGTGGATTTCAGATATGTTGAATTGGAGATTTCATTGGGACATCCCAGTAGAGATTTCTTGTAGGTAGGAAACACTGGGGAAACATGAGCATGTTTATAGATAGAAGAGGAGGGAGACAGAGAACAAGATCAAGAAGAGAGAATGAGAACTGGAGAGAGAGAGGAAGAGAGAGAATGTTACTATGTTCCAAGACACTTTGTTAAATTACCTCATGTGCACTTAAAACTAGTAAGATGCCACACCAGACAATTAAGATGTCTTCACATTTGAAATCTAGCATCTGCCTTTCTTGGTTCTGAGGCAAAATGGATCATTCACTCTCTTTCATGCATCTTCAACCTCCCTGTTTCTTTCTTCTGTCTACTTCTCTTTTTGTCTTTCTCTCCTCTCTCCTCTGTCTCTCTGTGTATCTCTCTCTCCTCTCTGTCTCTGTTTCTCCTCCTCTCTCTTCTCTATTCTTCCCCCTTCCCCTTCTGAAATTCCACAGTGAAATATAAATTATTTTTGAAATATTCCATTGATTTGGATTATCTATTCCTTTTCACCACTCCACTGGATAATGGAGAGTTCAGTGTATATTTCACTCTCAGGAAGCCAAACTTTAATCTTTATTGTTTTTTCTTCTGAATCCAGGCACTTAAAGAGTTAATATAGAGAAACCATTTACTTTTTCATGCCCTGCTCTCTTCTATTCATTCTCCCCACCCCTTTTCGCACCTGTAAAATATCTTATTATTTTTTTTTTAACTTTTTCTTATGTGCTGGCTAATTGTTAACATCAACCCAGGTTTTTTTTTTTTTAAAGGCGACTGGCAGGGGGAAAGAGAGGCAGACAGACAGAGAGATAAACGGAAACAGAGAGACAGACACAGAGCCAGAGGTAGAGACACAGAGAAGGGGACAGACAGACCCGGAGATAGAGACAAAGTATGAAAGAAGTGCGAACAAAACCCTGTGGAGTCCTGAGGCCCTACCAAGAGGGCACAAGAGCAAACTGTGGAAGACTAGGGGGCCGCTCCAGCTGAGTAGGCTCCGAGCCAAATTGAATGAAGCTGTGAGCGTCTCCCGGGCACCCCCCGCTTTGAAGGTAACCCACGGACCCAGTTACCCGCCAACGTTTCAGCCAGATGTTCAGCACTTAGAACAAGAAGTCGAACAACTGCTTTGAAGATGAAAAGCCCCACCAACCCACTAAGCAGCCTTCACACGGCCCCGCCGGGGGTGCAGTGATGCAGGAGAATCAGCTCGGAGCTCAGCCCCGCTGCCTCTACCCCGGGCTAGGGAAGAGCAAACACAGGGACGCCTGTGGAGGACTGCGCCGGAGAAGGGGGAGAAACAAACAAAGCGCAGAATCTGGGTCCAGACCAGGGGTAGGGCCAGGGGCCAGGGGCCAGGGGCCAGGGGTCAGGGCAGGGGCAGGGGCTGGGGCTGGCGGCCTGCGCCCTTGACTTCGTGCCACGGAAAGTTCTCTCCCTGGTCCCCTCTTCCAACATGCTCCGAATCGAACAACTGAAAGTGGCATGTGACTGGCGTGGCTGGCGGATCATGTTTCGCACATACAGCTGTACATATCTGGCACACAGGTGTTAGGTTCGGTATCTGCCAGCTGCTCCGCAGCAGACTGCTTTGGGGGAGGGACTGAGGGGGGAGAGGGGAGGGGGAGCGCCTCACACTTGTTGCTGCTGCTTTTGCTTCTGCCGCGGCTGCAAGAGAAGGGGGAGGAGGCGCCGATCTTGCCCGGCCACAAAGCCCTCAGTGTTCCAGGCAAAGCGACTTTTCTTCTTCCGCGCCTCCCTCCACATCCAAGAGGGGCGGGAGGAGGCGGGGGTCCTCACCCTTCCTTGTTTCTACCTAGAGCATTGGCCAAGACTTACTTTAGATAGTTGAGGGTCAGATGTAGCCCCTAACGCCGCTGGGCAGGATCTCAGGAAGATGAGGTATTAGTCAGTCAACAAGTATTTAAGTACCTGCTATCACATACTGTGCTAAACTATGGGCATACGGAAAACAACAAACAACAACAAAACCATGCTATCTGTCCTCAAGGTCATAGGAGATATCAACGAAAACACTTTTGTACACGCAAGATGATTGCAGTATAAATGGAACCCAATCCCTCAGGGAAGTCCCCTGAGAGGGGACCAGGAAAGACCCCTTACAGAAGGTAGAATTGGGGCTGAGGCTTGAAGGAAGGCAGGGAAGCCAGGAAGCAAAGGTGATGAGAGAGAACGTCTCTCAGACCCTGCTCCAGGAAGGGGAGAGAGTCACCGAAAAGGCATGGAGTGGTCAGGTTATAGGTGAGGAAGGTTACTTCAAGGGGAATAAAGTGTAAAAAGACTGGAAAAGCCGAAAGCAGCCAGCATAGGAATGCCTTTAAGTGACAAATAGAGCGCTTTATATTTAATCCTAGAGGCATTAGGGAGCCCCAGGAGTTGATTAAAAAGGGAAAAGAGTGCCATGATTAGACTCGTGTGTTAGAAGAGCCATTATGGTCAAAGGGTATAATTCTCAAAAGAAAAATGACAAACTATTAACAACTGCGTGAAAGAATAACTGCAAATCATTAATTATAAGAGAAATGAAGATGAAAATCACCCTGATGTTTAACCTCGCACTCAGCAAATAAGTAACGATGATAAAAGGTAGGAATAATCAATGTTGGAAGGATTGTGGAAAGACGGGCACAATGAATAAGTACAACTCTAAAATTTTGCTTTTCCAGAATGGTTGCATTAATCCATAATGGTTTTACTGAGAATTGTACTTATTTATTGTGCCCGTCTTTCCACAATCCTTCCAACATTGATTATTCCTACCTTTTATCATCGTTACTTATTTGCTGAGTGCGAGGTTAAACATCAGGGTGATTTTCATCTTCATTATGAATTAATGCAACCATTCTAGAAAAGCAAAATTTTAGAATTCCCATATCCTTTAACCTAGAGATTCCACTGGGTTGTCATACAACCTAAGGGGATCATTGTGGAGAAAAAGGCTCAATTCATACCAACATATTTCTAATGGCACTTTTTTGTGGTAGTAAAGAACTGAAAACAAAGTAAATGCTGATCAATTGGGGAATGGCTATTAAAATATGGTACAAGAAAGCAATGGAATATGATTAGTACAGAGAGGGATGGAAAGATGTGAACTCATGCAAAGTGATGTAAATAGAGCCAGGAAAACAATATACGTGATGTCTACAAAAAAAATTATCACCTAGTGGCCACTCTTCTGGTGATGAGCCATCTGAATTTAGCTACCTTGATCCAGGAAGGATAGGCTTAACCTATACTGACAGCCTCTTTAGCTGGTAGGTTCCCTCCTAATTTGTGCTCTAGTAGTATAACCTTCAACAGGCCATTGTAACTTCCATACTACATTGAAGAAAATAGTAGAAGCTTTTATTTATTTATTTATTTAATTTTTTAGTGAGGCGATTGGGGTTAAGTGACTTGCCCAGGGTCACACAGCTAGTAAGTGTTAAGTGTCTGAGGCCAGATTTGAATTCAGGTACTCCTGACTCCAGGGCTGGTGCTCTATCCACTGTGCCACCCAGCCATCCTAGTAGAAGCTTTTAGGCCTCATATCTCTTTACTTTCTCTCAGTTGAGGCCCTTGCCTCTTATTTTACTGAAAAAAAAATGAGGCCATTTAACATGAGCTCACTTTTCTCCCATTCTCTTCATGTCAAAACTCTTGACATCATTTCCCAGTCTTTGACAGAGAGGTGCCCCAAGAAGGCCAATCCCTCTAAGTGTACATTTGATCCCCTCTCCTCCCACTTTCTCTGACAGATTTTGTTCTCTCTCTGTCTCTGCCTTTGTCTCCACCTCTAATCCCTCTTTATCAAATGGTTCTTTCTCTACCTTTCAAATCTGCCCTAGTCTCCTCCATGTTTCTTTTAAGTTTCACTAGACTCTCCTAGTCTCTCATGCTGTTGCCCTATCTGTCTCCTCCCTTTCTCTTCCAAACTCCTCAAAAAAATCGTCTGCACTCATTGCCCTCACTTCTTTTCTTCCAGCCCTTTGCAATCTAGCTTTTGACCTCATTACTTAACTGAAACTGCCCTCTCCAAAGTTATCAAATCTGGTGGCTAATTCTAATCCTTTTCTATCTGCAGCATTTGACACTATTGACCAACCTTATCCTATGGTTGCTCTCTCTAGGTTTTTATGACATCTCTCCTTGTTTGCTTTCTGCCTCTCTGACCATTTCTCAATTTCCTTTGCTGGCACTTCATCCGCATTGTGCCTCTTTATCTCCTAGGGATGTTCTATCCTGGGACCTCTTCCCTTTTCCCTTTATACTCTCTGTCTCTCTTTTTCTCTGTCTCTGTCCCATTCTCTGTGTGTGTCTCTTTTTCTCTGTCTTACTGTCTCTGTTTTTCTGTCTTACCATCACTCTGTCTCCATCAATTTCTATAGGCAAAAACTATCATTCTATGCAAATGACTCCCAGAACTACATATACAGTTCCAATCTCTCCTCTAAGCTTTAGTTCTAGATTACCAATTGCCTAATGGACTTTTAAAATGGGAAGTCCTGGAGGCATCTTAAATAAAACATGTCTAAAGCTGAATTTTCTCCCTAAATTCTTACCCTTCCGAACTTCTCTATTTATGTCAAAGGCACCCCCATCGTTCTAGTATCTCATGTTCATAATCTCCGCATGACCTTGGCCTCCTCATTCTCTCTTTGTCTCTTTTTTTTTGAGGCCATTGGGGTTAAATGACTTGCCCAGGGTCACACAGCTAGTAAGTGTTAAGTGTCTGAGGCCAGATTTGAACTCAGGTCCTCCTGAATCCAGGGTCGGTGCTTTATCCACTGCATCACCTAGCTGCCCCTCCTCATTCTCTCTCACTGCACATACCATATATCTAATCAGTTGCCATTTCTACCTTCACAACATCTCTCACCTCTGACCCCTTTTCTCTACTTACACAGCTACTACTTTAGTTTAGAGCATCATCCCTTCTCACGTAGACTAATATTCCATTCTTCTAATTGGTCTTTTTCCTTCTAGTCTTTCCCCACTCCAGTCCATCCTATACCCAGAGTAATTTCCCTTAAGCACATACTTGACCATGTGACCTTCCTACTCAACCAATTTGATTTCCTATTGCCTCTAAGTTAAAAGAAAAGCTCTTCTGTTTATCCTTTGAAGAACTATGTAGCCTGACCCCAACCTATCTTTCCAGTCTCATTGGACATTATTCCCATTCTTGTCCTCTATAATCCAGCCAAACTGGCCTTCCTTCTGTTACTCCCATCTCTATGCTTTTGCACTGGCTGTTCTCCATGCCCAGAACACACTCCCTCCTTATCTCTACCTCACAGAGTCCCTCTATTCCTTTAAGATTTAACTCAGGACCCAACTGTCCATTTTGGGGACAATAGGGAGTCAATGGACATTATTAAATAGAGATGTGATATGGTCAGATCTGAGTTTAAGGAAAATCACTTTGGTAGGTGAATGGAGGATGGATTGGAGTGGGGACAGACATGAAACCAGGAGAACAACCAGAAGGCTATTGCTATAGTCCAGGCAACAGACGGCGAGGGCTTGTACAAGGATGGTGGCTGTAAGTGGAAAGGAAGGAAGACAGATGCAAGATATTATGAAGGTAGTTATGATAAGACTTGATAATAGACTGAAAATATAGGGTGAATGAGAAATCAAGGATGACACGAAAATTGTGAACCTGAGTGAGTGGAAGGATGGTGGTACCAAAGCAGTAACAGGGAAAATGAGAAAAGGGGAGGGTTTGGTGGTATGGCATTAGAACTCAAGAGAGAGACTAGAACAAGATATATAGATATGGGAATCATCTTCATAGAGATGATAACCAAACTTTCAGGAGCTGATGAGATTATTAAATGAAATAATATTGAGAGAGGAGATAAAAAGGTCCAGGACAGAACCTTGGGGGGGAACAACCATAGTTAGTAGGTATGATAAAAAGATTGGGAAGCTGTCAGATAATGAATTACCTTTTGTTCATGTTGAGTTGTATGGGGGTGGGGTCTACCTGAAGAAATTCTCTATAACACAACTACTGTTGGGTAGAAAGAATCCTGAAGCAGGGAGTAAGTCCTACTACCTGATTGGAGTGAATAGTAAAGAAGGTGAGGTTAAAACAGAGACTTGGAGAGGGATGTCTCCCAAGATTTGAAGAGACATCTTGGAAGAAGGTAGATTTTCTCCATTGATCCAGAGAATAAAACTAGGGAAAATAAAAGGAAATGAAAGAGGCAGTTTCCAGCTCATAATAAGTAAGTATTCCATATGGAACCGGTGTATAAAACAGTGCTGATAATTCACAGAGAAGATACTATAATTAGGAATTCAGTATAACTGAGCTTCTATACTCAGGACATAACTCCTAACTTTTCTGAAGCATGAAAGAGGCTGGACATCTCCTGTGGCCTTGAATTCTTCATGTGGCAACTCCTACTGTGGAAAATAAAGTGGGGAAAATCCTCTATTTGTCTTATGAGCCTTTGATGTTGAAAAAAATTCTTCTCTTATTGGCTGAAATATATTATACATGTTATCTTGAGGCAGAGCCTGTAGAGTGACCCACTCTATCTCCCTCAGGTTGAGGATGGTAGGAGAACTAAAGCACCATTTTCAAAGAGACTGTGAAACGAAACAGTTCGTGTTCACAAAGCTACTCTCAGTGGAGCTCTGGGGGATGCAAGTTTTCATTAGTTAGTCCTAAGATTCTGTGAAGTTTGTTGGTTGGGATCATGCATCATCAAACTACCTTTGGAATGGGAAGAATTGAAGAGTTAGCTGAGAACATAGATCCCTTTCCCTCCTTGTTGGAAGGAATAGCACAGTGTACACAAGATTATGTCATTCCTCCTTAGCCACTAGTGACATTTTTTTAAACCAGATAGGAATACATGGGATGGGTCAGGATGGTGAAGAAAAAGGAAAATTGTAAAACTTGGCCCCAAATGAAACTTAAGCCAATAACTATTGGTTGACTTTTTCTTATGCTATGCTAGATGCTGTCAGGATTTAGAGATGTAAGGAACCTTAGAGGTCATTTGACAGTTAAGGAAACCATTGCCTGTGGACAGAGTCATAACTAGGAGTTTTTGTGCTAAGGCCAAGTACAAAAACTTGTCTTTCTTACTCAGAATGTTTTGGGGCAAGTCATGTGAAACACATGCTCTTCTGAGGGAGGCAAGATGAGGTATTACCTCCTCATGGAAGGAAAGGACAGAGATTTGAGGACATTAGTATGAGACCATTCCTGGAGAGGCTTTCCCAGGCATTGTAGAGGAGTAAAGTGGGGCAGAAGAGGACTGCACCCCAGCCAATCATCTTGTAGCTTCCTATTTTAATTAATTACTCTTGCTAACTAGGTACTAAGGTCTTTTGCTTATAGGCTTCCAAAAGGACTGCAAATGCTACCAGTGCCCTCAAAATTCAACACTCCTTAAATTTGGCACCCTGTTACAAAGATCCAGCCACTTTCTTCTGTCCAGAAGAGGGAGGCACCTAGCTCAAAGGCACACAGCAAAGGACAATGCCAAGATTTGAACCCAGGCCCTCTGTGTCTGGTGCCCATCCTCTTTCCTTTTGACCTCATTTCAAGTAAGAGAAGAAGTAGATGACACAATCTCTACGCTCAATGTTCTTATAATCTAGTTGAGAAAACAAGGTGGACACACATCAAAGTTAAATAATGATACAAAGCACTGTATAATGAAGGGTCAAATGAATGGTTCCTGCTATATAGAGAGATCACTGTGTTCAGAGAAGGCTTCATGGAAGTAGGTCTGAGCTGGGTTTTAAAGGATGGACTAGATTTGGATAGGAAGAA
Source organism: Dromiciops gliroides (assembly GCF_019393635.1). Classification (NCBI taxonomy): domain Eukaryota; kingdom Metazoa; phylum Chordata; class Mammalia; order Microbiotheria; family Microbiotheriidae; genus Dromiciops; species Dromiciops gliroides. The sequence goes on from NC_057864.1 coordinate 133,949,677, forward strand.
AGGAAAGGGGGAGAAGATAAGCAAGACTTAGGGGGAGGATTGAATAAGGCATTTTGGGTGGCAGAAAATCCATGGGCCTGATTGGAGTTGGGGATGATTTACTTTAGGAAACTAGTAGAAGACAATTTAAGGGTTATACTATAAGTGGGGGTCTTGCATTTGAATTGTATCCTATAGGCAATGGGAAGCTATTGGAGGTTAGTGAACCTCATCAGGATGACCTGATGAAAATGGTGTTTTAGAAAAATTAATCCAGCAAAACTAAATCTCCTCTTTCCTTTCAATTTCTCACTCTTTGAGCAGCTGAAAAAAAAATCAATGTCCCTGTCTCCTATAATAACCTTCTTAAATAAGAAAAGAACCTGGAGAGTGGGGTAAAGACAATTTAATGCAGAGCCCAAGATTAGGATCCTGGCTGTGTAGTATTTGCATGTAGCTGGGCTAATGTTTGGGTTCTCCAGATCAACCTAAAAGTAAAGGAAAGTGTTTGAATCTGCTATCGATTTATCACTTAGGGAGCTCTGAACTGCTAGATGAGCAGACTGTACACGGGATCATGAGAGACAGTCTTCAGTGCAATGAGGTCTTATGAGGTTACTTGACCTTAAGTAACTTAAGAGGCCTTAACCAGAAAGGCGATGTTGTGATGGACACACTAAAGTGCCTACTGCCTGGGATGATTCAGAAAGGGGATTAGATGTTCTCCGAAAGATCCTTTTTGTTTTTTGATTTCATGAGTTGGTTGTTTCTTTGTTTTAAGTCAGGAGAGGCTTTAGGAAGGGGCAAAATTCCATAAGCTAGAAGAGGAAGGTGGACCAAGGAAAGCAGGGATCAGCAATCTTTTAATCAGCCAGTCAGTCAACAAGTACAGGCACAGTGCTAGGAGCTGGGGATAAAAAGATAGAAATGAAATAGCTCTGCCCTCAAGGAGCTTACATTCTATCTGACTTCTCTCCTGGGTTTAGTTGTTTCCTCATTTTGCAACATTTAGCAAGTTATTCTACCCAGTGAGTCTTCATTTGCCCATTATTGGATGTCTATAGATGGATGAATTCTTGAGCATTTTGAGATTCTGAAATGAAAGATGTGAAAGAAATTACTCCAACTACATTTATTTCAGGTTAATTGTTCTCTTGTCCTGTGGACCGGGTTAGACTCAATGACCATTCAGATTTCTTCCAAGTTTAAGATTCCACGAAGCTGAAGTCATCAACCCATTTGACTTGTAGCTGAAACTACTCTATGTGTTGATGGCCTTTAATAGAATCTGAGCTCTTTGGTTGTGCTGGACCTGTACTACAACCACTTCATTGAATCAGAAGCAGGAGTGGTTAGGGTAGAAGGTGAGAAAGTTGGGGGAGAAGCAGACAATCTTCATCTCCTTGTGACCCTTCCCTTCACCTTAAGCATTTATAAATGGCTAGGTACAGGGATAGAGCATTTGATTTAGAGTCTGGAATGCCTCAGTTTGAAGTCTACCTGAGACACACTATCTGTGTGACCCTGGGCAAGTCACTTAATTGCTCTCAGCCTTAGTTTCCTTATGTGTAAAAAGGGGATAATAATGACACCCACTTTTCAGGGTTGTTGAGAAAATAAAATGAGATGTTTTAAAAGCATTTTGTAAACCTTAAGGCACAATAAAAATGATAGCTATTATAAAAGTAACTTTTTCTAAGGCAAGGATTGTTTTCTTTTTTCATTGTAAACCACCATAATCATGAAAGCAATGACTGCTCTGTGGACTTGAATCCATAGGGCAGAATCAAAAGATCTGTTGTGTCATTGGTCTGAGGAATTCTTGATTCGGAAATCTCCTCTAACAAAACAGAAAAAGACGATCTATGATTAAATAAGTAAGTCCTGAGAAGTTGCTGAAGGTACATATAGATTAAATGACTTTTCTGGGTCGCACAGCTAATAAGTAGGATTTGAACTCAGGTCTACCTGACTCCAAGGCCCATGGCTTGTCTGCTATTCTATGCTGCCTCCAAATTCTGTGTTCTGTGAATAGACACTCAAAAACCAATATTTACCAACTGACTGAATGTCCACCCAAATGACTAGCCATGAGGGTGTCATCACCCATGAAGACATGCTACCTGGGTTAAGCAAGGACATTGAGAGCAATAGTAATTATAAAAATTATTTTTAAAAAACATTCCTCTGTTCTGTGCACAAGGAAAGAGCAATGAATTCATTACTATGAGTGAGGAATATTTCTCATAAACAGGATCAGAGGAAGGGCAACAGGAGAGAGAATGGTGATTAGCTTGTCTGTTTCTTGCCAATTATGATGTTCTTTGTTTATGTTTTTAACAAGTGTTTTTCCATTCCTGGTGGAATAGCTGACTGGGGTCACTAGACAACCCCTTAGACAACTGGGAAAAACACAAGCTAAATACCAGGGGCTGCCTGGGGCCTCTCAGACTTCAGTTTTAGCTAAGTTGGCAATATATAAGTACTTGCTAATTTTTTTCTCTTGATTTTAGTTCTGATAGGGCACACTCTTTGCAAGACCATATATATGGATGTTGGGAGTAGTCAATAACACAGGACAAGATAAGTGGTCACCAGTTATAGTCAGATTTGAGGTGAGTAAGATTTGATTGCTTACAATTAGCTCCCCCACCAGTCTGCTATAGTGATGCCCTCTACCCCTACCTGACCAGAATTTTGCACCCCTAAAGTAAATTCAGCAAAGGTGTAGATGTTGTCTTCAGAAGGCCACTGTAAAAATGGGCACATTATCTAGAAAAAAGATACCCTCTTCAGATGAAGAAATCAAAGCTATCTATTGCCATATGAAAAAAACTCTAAATCACTATTGATTAGAGAAATGCAAATTAAAACAGCTCTGAGGTACCACCTCATACCTATCAGATTGGTTAATATGACAAAATAGGAAAATAATAAATGTTGGAGAAGTTGTGGAAAAATCGGAACACTAATGCATTGTTGGTGGAGCTGTGAACTGATCGAACCATTCTTGAGGGCAATTTGGAACTATGCCCAAAGGGCTATGGAACTGTTCATACCTTTTGACCCAGTAATACCACTACTAGGTCTGTATCCCAAAGAGATCATAGAAGAGGGAGAAAGACCCACATGTACAAAAATATTTATAGCAGCTCTCTTTGTGGTGGCAAAGAATTGGAAAATTGAGGGAATACCCATCAATTGGGGAATGGCTAAACAAGTTGTGGTATATGAATGTAATGGAATACTATTGTGCTATAAGAAACAATGAGCAGGAGGAGTTCAGAGAAAACTGAAAGGACTTACATGAACTGATGCTGAGTAAGATGAGCAGAGTCAGGAGAACATTGTATACAGTATCAACAACTGTGATGGACTTAACTCTTCTCAGCAGTTGGACCATTGTCCAAATTGATTGCAGGGGACTCATGATGGAAAATGCTCTCCAAATCCAGAAAAAAGAACTGTGGAATCTCAATGCAGATTGAACCATACTGCTTCTAATTTTTTTGTTTTTGTCTTTTGAGATTTTTCCCTTTTGTTCTGATTCTTCTTTCATGGCATGACTAATGCATAAATATGTTTAATGTGATTGTACATATATAACCTATATGAGATTGCTTTCTGTGTTGGGAAGGAGGGAGGGAAGGGAGGAAGAGAGAAAAATTTGGAACTAGAAATCTTATAAAAAATAAATGCTGAAAACTATCTCTTCATGTAACTAGAAAATAATAAAATACTTTTATGATAAAAAACCCTCCCAACTAGTACTTTCCCAGTGTAACTATATGTTATGTGTGTGTATATATATGTATATGTATACACACACACACACACACACACACATGATGTCAGAACAGATGGGCAACTCTTCTGACTAAAGTTTGTTCTCCACAGAGTGCTGGTCAGCCACTCATCTTGCAGTCACTGGACCCCAAGAGCCACCCCCTATCTTCTCAAAAAGGCATTGGTGGGGCAGCTAGATGGCACAGTGGATAGAGCACTGGCCCTGGATTCAGGAGTACCTGAGTTCAAATCCGGCCTCAGACACTTAACACTTACTAGCTGCGTGACCCTGGGCAAGTCATTTAACCCCAATTGCCCCACAAAAAAAAAAGGCATTGGTGAGCATAACCATAATTGATCAAGAAAAAGTTCCTTGATCAATACTTCCTCACCCTATATCATTAGCCCATTAACATTGATTAGTTTATTACATTATCTAGCATCAGAGAAAAGCAAATTGGAACTTAGCAAAGGACAATACTGAGAGGGTTCAGCAGAGAGAAGCACACCTTAAGTTGGAGGAAGAGTCTATGATTCCAACTTCCACCAAAAAAAAAAAAGGCCTAGCAACAAGATTTAGAAGAATTTTTTGAGACCACAAACAGAAAATTTCTCTAAGACATAATTCCACAAGTGGCTCATATCATCTCTGAGCAACTTTTTAAAAAAGTGCATGACCCATACAGGGTTTTAAATTGTATGTTTCATAAAGTGGAAACAAAAAGCCAGTGAGATGGGTTTTAGAGCAGGGTTGCAGTTCAGATCAATGTCAGGAATATCCACACTAGTGAAAAACATTGAAGAAAATTTTAAAATGGCCTACTGAGTCAGGCTATCCAGGGCAAGCTTCTGACAGGAACACCAAGAGAGGCCCTACCTGATACAGTCCTCAACATTCCAACTCCTCTATCATGGAGTTAATTAAACTTTGAAGACTTAAGTACTTCAAGTTCTTGTATTTCCATGGTATCCCCTTCACCAGTGCAGATCACAACCCCTCTGTGCTTTAAGAAATGGTTTTTGTAAGTTGCTATGATTGGAAATTTTATAAATTTATTAAGGTCTTTCTTGAATCTTAATATTTTTTGACTTGGATAACTTTTGGTGGGTAAGTAATGAGTTATGTGAGCAACATTTCACAGGGTATAGTAAGCACATAATAGATGCCCCTTTTCTTCCTTCCTTTTCAACATTACAGAGTCAAAATCCTCCCTTTTTGCTTTTGTGATCAACTGGACCTTGGTTGGTTAAGACTTGCCTTCCTAGCCATAGCTAGGAAGCATGACTTTTTTCTCTTTTAATTTTGTTTTTTAAGGCATGATTTTTATATTTAGATCATATACCTTCTTTGAGCTTATTATAATATATTGCCTAAGACATCAGTTTAAATCTGATTTCTGCCAAACTCCTTCCCAGTTTTCCCATCAGTTTTTGTCAAATAGGGAGTTCTTCCCTAAGTACTTTATGTTCTTGGGTTTATCATACACTGGGTAATTGAGTTCAGTTGTCTCTGATTCTTTCTTAACTAGTCCATTCCACTTATCTACTTTTCTGTTTTTTAAACTTGTGCCAAAATAGTTTTGATGAATACTACTTTGTAATACAATTTGAAGTCTGGAGGTGCTATTCTCGCCTCATTCTTATTTTTTTTTTTTATTATTTCCCTTGAGATGCTAGAACTTTTGTTACTCAAAATAAATTTTGTTCTTATGTGTCTAGCTCTATAAAGTATCCCCTTGGTGGTTTGGTCAGTAGAGCACTAAATCTGTGAATTAATTTAGTTAGTATCATAAATGTCAGTTGCTATTATCCATCCCCTCTTTTCCACTGCCACTCCCTTGCTTCATGCCCATATCACCCTACACCTAGACAATTGAAATAGCCTAGTTAACTAGTTTCTCCACCTCTGTAATTCATCCTTCACATCACTGCCAGATTTATCTTCCTAAACCACAGTTTAGATGATGCCAAGCTCCAGCTTAAAAGCTTTTATTGGCTTCCCATTGCTTACAGAATCAAATTCAAACTTCTGATCCTGGCATTCAAGGTCTTTCACGATCTGCTTCCAACCTCAAATTCTCCATAGACATGAATCATCATTATTATTATTACCTCCCTCTGCTCCCAAACATATATGAATTCTAGGTTACGGCCAGACTCATCTATTCATAGTTTCCAAAAGATGTTTTATGGGTTTTCTACCTCAGAGCCTTTTTTCACATGATTCTTTTTGTCAGAAATGCCTTTACCCTTATTTTCTTCATGGCCAAACGTGTATCCTTCAAGGCCCAATTCCAATTCTATCTCTTCTTTTGAAGTCCCCTTGACTACTGTAACTAGAAATATTCTCTCTGTCTCTGTTTCTGTTTCTCTCTCTCTCTCTCCCAATGTCATCTCTGCCCTGTCCAGATCTTCCCCCTTTCTCTCTGTCTCTCCCATCTTCTCTCCTTTGCCTTGCTTTCCTCTGCCCTGCTCTCCTTTGTTGTCTGTCTTCCTCTCTTCTCTCCCTTCCTCCCCTCTCTATGTCTTTGTCTCTCTATCTTTCAGTCTCCCCCTTTTTCTCTGTCTCCTTTCCTTTTCCCCCCTCATCTTTTGTCTCAGTTTCTAGCACACTTACATATTTTCCAATGTATGTATTTGCCGCTTATCAAAGAATTGCATAATCTCAGGGGTAGAAGTGAATTATAGGGTTACCTAGTTTCATATACATCTAATTGCTAATGTCCTCTGCCACTCCCTTGACTAACAAATATCTAACTTCTGCTCTAAGACCTTCTGAAATAGGTAAAGAATTTGGGACAGCTCTAATTGTCAGAAGTTGAAATTTCCAACTTTTAGAACCTTTGTCCAAATTATTGGCCCTGCCATTCACCCCCCATTCCCTTTCTCTACCCCATCCCATGTTCACACATTACATCCTTCATTAATTAAAAAAAGAGAGTGTCGTATGGGGCACATGAGCCTCAATGATGCATTTCACATTCCCACCCTTTGCCAGGGACTTCATACTGCCTCGCTCCAAGCATCACATTTATAGTTCACCCCATGCTGAATCACTTGGCACTTGCTGGTCCAATGCTTTGCCATTGTTCTCATGTCATTTCATATGTGTATACTAAAACTGTACTCCGAAGGCTTGTTGTGGTGAGGACGTAACCCTGGGCTCTTGAAGGCTGAGCCAGCAGCACTGGAGCTTTGATAGGAACCAAATTGGAATGATTTCAAGTACACACCCAGGATCAAATCATGTGACTGTCACCAGCATTAAACATGCAGATGTTTATCACCAAAAGGCAAGAGGGTGAAAAGTTCACCAAGGGATGACTTTTTCTTCCATAGCCATGTATTAAATGGAGAAATAGCTTGGTATAGTTGAACAAATGTTTGCTCTAGTATCTGAGAACTTGGGTTTCAAGCCCACATGTATGTATCACTTACTCTGTGTGTGATCTTGGGCAACTCACCTAATACCTCTAAGCCTTCATTTCCTTATCTGTATGATGAGGGGGCTAAGCTAGACAGCCTCCAGGGCCCCTTCTAGCTTTGAACTTATGATACTACAATCAAATATGGAAATGTGGCTGCATTGGTGGCTAGAGGACCCATATGAGTGAAAGAGATCTTCCATAATAGCAGAATGACATGTCTTGCCAACCCCACTGGAACATCCCAAAAATTATGAATTATGCCATCTAACTTTCTTACATCTCCCCTCACAGTACCAAGGATGATGTTCTAGGTTTATTGCTTAGTATTATTAGTTTCCTTTTAATGAATATTGGTCTTTTCTGCCATACTAGAGCTAGTAATAATAATATCTAGAATTTACATAATGCTTTAAGGTTTGCAAAGTGTTTTACAAACTTTTTCTCCTCACAACAACCCTGGGAGGTAGGTGCTATTATTATCCCCATTTTATAGATGAAGAAACTGAAGTAGTCAGCAGTTAAGTGACTTGCCCAAGGGCACAAAGGAAGGAAATGGCTGAAGGTGGATTTGAACTCAAATCTTCCTGACTCCAAAACCAGTGCTTTATTCACTGTACCGCCTACTTGCCTCACCTAGTTCCTTATGGATAGAGACCGGCTCTTATTTATTTTTGAATGGCTTTATATGGGGTCTTGAATATGACAATTAATAAATGAATGTACCATTAAACCAACATTTATTAAGTACATATTGTGTGCCAGATACTGTAATAGGAACAACAGATAACAAAGATTTAAAACGGATCCCTGCTTTCAGTGGAGAAAAGGCTGTCCCTCATTGAAGAACACGATTCATTTAAAATTTCTGAAGCCTAAAATTTAGCAGCAGTTCTAACTCTTTGGAAACATCCAGTCAGATTTGACTGAAGTGTCATCTGGTTGTGTGTAATCCAGATTGGTATCATTCAGATGTTCATGATCCAAACTGATGCCATCCAGGATGGTGGTGTATGTGCTTTGAGTCCTAGCTGTGGATGAGAATAGGGTGGGCACAGTCCTTGACAAGAACTGAACCTTGACTTTTGAACCCCTGGTTCTTTCACCTTTTAGCATGAGTTTAAATTAGGCACTGGAATTAGCAGTTTTCACAGCCAGCTGAAACCATGAGATTCAAACACAATTCTCTTCCCTCATCTGGGTTTCAGCTAAAGTGGACTGCAGGTCAAGAAACTGCCGGGCCCCCTTCTATTCAGTGTGGGCCTGTTTGGGGTGAGTGTGACATTTCATGGGAACAGAGGATTCAGGAATGTTAATCTTCCTTTCTCTGTACTTATGTCAACATTCTGGCCTCAATAGTCCACCATTTCCCACCATATCTGAGCTGACTAAAGAAATCTGATTGGTGGGTGAGCTAGGTTTTATCTGGTATGAAACAACTGGTACTACACCACCCAGTGAGAGACCCCTTTCTGTGAACTAATTGTTGAGGGACTTCCCCCCTTCAATTTTTAGATTATAATGGGATTAGCCAAAAGAATCAAAGTATTCAGTTTCCCTTCTGGCATAAGGGTTCTATGAGATGAATGATGTCTTGGGCCATTGTTTCTTCCCAGGTAAGTGTTATTGTTTAGGACTAGGCAGTCTGAACTTCACTCATGAGGTTATTGAAACCACTTTGTTGTGCAAAAAAAGTATAGATAAGAGGGAAAATGATGGAGGGAGATCTCAAACGACCATTATGGTTATTGCTGGCCCTAGACAAAACAGTGGAAAATGATGACTTGGATTCCTCCCCCTTTCCTCCTTTCCTCCTCCTTTTGATGGGTAAATAAAGAAATCTCTAGTAAAGAGACTCTCTCTTCATCTACTGTGTTGTGTACTGGGGATGGGAAGAGGTGGGGGAGGCTGCCTGGGCAGTATTCATGCTTTTCCTAGGCAACAGAATGTTTTTGTTTTTTAGTCATCATCAATGCAAAGGTCTAAAGGCAATTATTGAGCTCCTCTCTGTCCATGGTGCTGCAATAGACACAATACTGAGCTGGTAAATCTCAACCAGATAGCATTATCACTATACAGAAAAACATCTTAGAGTTCTCTTTATAATAGGGGATAACTGAAAGGCTAAGTGCTACTTATGTTAAATTTATAAAAAATATTTCCAATTACCTTTCAATCAATCAATACATAAATATATCATATATACAACTGTGTAACACAGTTGTATACAATTATGTGAAACTTATAAAAGACATAGAATTACACATATAATAATATATGTATACATAGATATGTGCATGTATGTATAGATGTAAGCATGTGTGTATATATACATATTATATATGTATATATATACATATATGAGGGGAGGGAGGGAGGGAGAGAGGGGGAGAGAGAGAGACAGAGACAGAGAGAACGCTGCTGTAGTCCCTGTAAAAATCATAGGATTATGGAGTTAGAGCTAGAAATAATCTCAGTGACATTCTAATCTGACCCCCTCTTTAGGGATGAGGAAACTGAGAGCCAGATAATAAAGTCCCTCTGAGCAATTCACTTAACCTCTCTGTCTCAGTTTCCTCATACATTAAGCTGGGATCATAATAGCACCTACCTCGTAAGGTTTTTGTATCAAATGAGATAATATATGTAAGTGTTATATAAATGCTAGCTATCATCATCATCACTCATACACATTATAAGTAGGGAAGGAAGGATTTGAACCCACACCCTTTGTGCCAAATCTGTTGCTCTTTCCACTGTATCTTCATCCCTGGTTATACCAAGAGCTTATAATTTAGTTGAGGAGATGAAATAATCTATACTCAAAACCTGTTAAGGGCTAAAATTCTAGCTAAACTGTCTAAAATATCTAATGAGTGGTTGCCAATAAATTATAAGCTTTAGCAAGAGTTAGACTTTTAAGCATTTATTAAGGAGAATAAGAATTTGGTAAAGAGAGAGAGAAAGGCCTAGATTTCTATCTATTAAAGGGAGAGAGCATTTCTAGCTCCACTCTCCACCAGCGTCCTCAGGAAAGAGCGCGGGACTGATCGCCAGTCTCTTCCTTCCTCCTCCCACTAGGCCGCGTCACTTCCTGACGCCAAAGAAAAGACTCCTGGTCTTGCCCTCAAAGACCTTCGCTTCATGGGCGGAACTCTTCTATAGTAAGTCTCCAGAAGGTGGCGTCATTCCAATCGTTACAAACCTGAGGGTATGACAGCATAGTTCAATGGAAAAAATGCTGGTTCTGGAGTCATAGGACCTCAGTTCAAATATCCCTCTGATCTTTATTACCTGGCTTACTTTGAGTCACACTTAACCTGCCTGAGGCCCAGTTTAGTCATCTGTAAAGTGAGGGGGTTGGATTAGGTGGTCTCTGAGATGAGATCCCTTCCAACTCGAATACTATCATTCTAAAACTGAACCACACACAGTTAGACTTCAGAGTAAAAAGAGATCTCAAGGGGATACCTTTGTGGAAGGTGTGGAAACAGGTATGATCACATTAGCAATACTTATAACAAATACATAGAATGATAACCTTGCCCCTGGTTCAAACACCCATGTGAAGCTTTTTTTATTCCTTCTTTTTTCCTATCCCCAGTAAGGGAAAACAATAGCAGGGAGACATGGCTCTCTCAGGATGCTGACCGTGGGAATGGAGAGAGAGACAGATATTTCTAAGGGAGAATTGATGGAATTTGCTGCAGCTTGGCTATAGTAGGGGTGAGTCTATCCAGCAGTGTCTTTGAAGGGAACAGAGGAAAATTCTATTGGAATTCAGGGGCCTTCTTTGCTAGAAAGTAGTGAAACAGTGTGGAAAGAATGCTGGGTCTGGAATCAGGAAGTGCTGAGGGCAAATCCAGCCTCAGATGCTTTCTAGCTATATGAGCTGTGTGATCCTGGGTAATTAATTTAACTGCTGTTTGCCTCAGTTTCCTCATTTGTAAAATATTTAATAGCACCTACCTTTCAGAGTTGTTGTGAGAATCAAATAAGATTATGATTGTAAAGTGCTTAGCACAGTGCCTGGCACATGTTAGTTATTATTATTTTCACCAGCTCTCTTCTTTTGTGCCTGGAGTCTTCCCTGCCCACAATACTCCAAGATGGTAACTCATAGCAGGGAAGAAACACATTCAGATCTGTATAGTGAACTGAAGGGGAAAGGGCTAGATCTGATATGGGACTCTTCCACATTCCCTGAACCTGGGGCAGGCAGACTCTTTATTCATGTAGCTTTCCTAGTTTTAGTGCAAAGACTTTCTCTGACCCTGCCAAATACACAAGTTAAGAAAGAGATTTAATTTTTGGTAATACCTTTTCTCTCTCCCCAGAACTTTAGTCCAGTGGCACAATGACGTTGGTAAGATAATATTTCTTTTCTTCAGTCTTTTGGACTCATCTCTTGTCTCCCCTCCTCTCATTGTCTCTCTGGCCTTAATTTTGAAAGCCCCCAAATACAGCAAACTGCCTGATGTGGGACAAACTGAGAGACAGAACTGACAATGTAACACCTGAGTCTGGAAAGATTGTTACCATTGACCTGCTCTCCATTTATCCCACATTCAGCTACAGATCACAAAGAGACACTGTAGTCACAGAACAGATTATTGAAGACTGATAGGCACCTTGCACAATCCTCACTTTGTTTCTTCTGGGGAAGGTAGTTGCTCTCCCCTGCTAGACAATTGGCAGGTGTAATCAATAGCCACATGATCTCTTTGGATTGGTCACTTGGTCCCTTCTGGCTGTCCTATGGAGCCACTGCATCCCTGCCAAGGTTTCTCCCCCAAGGACAACGACATTGTCACCCTGGAGTGGGGGAGGGTTCCAGCAACAGAGCAGAACAAATAGAACCAGGAGAGATGCCAGTGGCCTCTTAGTGCTGCTCTAGCCCTTGGCATTGATGAAGTGCAAAAAAACCCAATGACAGTTAAGCAACAGTTTTTTTTTCTCTCTCTCTCCATGTCTGTCTCTGTCGTCCCTCCCTCCCTTCCCTCTTTTCTTTCTTCCTTCTTTTCTTCCTTACTTCCTTTCATCCTTCTTTCCTTCCTCTCTCCCTTTTCCCTACTTTCCCCTCCTTTCTTCTCTCTTTCTCTTTTCTTCCTTCCTTCCTTCTTTATTCTTTCTTTCCTTCTACCTTCCTTCCTTCCTTCCTTGCTCTTTCTTTTTTTCTTTCTGTCTCTTTGTCTTTGCTTTCATTTAGAGAGGAAGGGAGGAGAGCCCTTTGCAACAAGTCTTGGCAAAGATACTAGGGTGATTTGCCATTTCTTTTTCCAGTTCATTTTACAAATGAGGAAACTGAGGCAAATGGAATTAAGTGAGTTATGATTCATCATAGGATCATAATTTTAGAGCCAGAAGGACCCTTAGAGGTCATCTAGGAGCATGACCCCCCTAAACTTCACATATGAGGAAACAGAACTCCAGGGAGAATTGCCTGAGGTCATTCAGGTGACACTGAGGGACCTGGGATTTGAACTCTGTCCTCTGACTCTACACCCAAGACATCTTTTAGCTCTGATGTACTCCTTCATCCTTCTAGATAATACATATTGCACTTTATAGTAACAAAACACTTTACATACATTATGTTGTTTAACTCTTACAAAGACTTTGTGAAGCGAATAGTACAAGTGATTCTTGTCCCTGTTTTGCAGATGAGGAAAATGAGGCTCAGAAAGACCAAAGTCACACTAGTAAGTTGTGGAATCAACAATCAGAAAGAAGGAGGGTCTTTCCAAAAGCCTATTAGTGCAGTGTAGCCTAAATTTTTTGGTGCCATTGACTTCTCACTGTTTACTCAAGTGTTCTATGGTATAAATGGTTATTTCAAACAAGTACATACATGCTAGTGCATTTTCCCTTCCAACACATGAGTCTGGATAGATTCATTCATTGAATTCTTTTCCCAACCCATATGCAGACTCCAGATCTGTCTTTTTTTTAAAGCTGTCCAGATTTAAACATCCAAATGGATTAAAATTAAATTTGAGAAGTTTTTTTGAAAATTTCCAGACACCCCCTGGGGATAATTGCACACACTCCTTTCCTCCCAGGGATCTTAGGAACCTGGGGTTGGGAATCATTGCTCTAGTGACCCTGAGCTGCTAGCCTGATGGTAGTAATAGGTCCCATGCTCAGTACCATGTTGTTTGGGGCTTTCAGAGCAGTTTCTAATTAGAGGGTGTGATGCCTTCCCCCCATCTATGTGATTCAACAACAGGAATATCATTTAATACTATTGAGAATCCCTTAGAGAGAAAGTGCTGAATCAGGTTCTATGGGGAGATACAAAGGGTAGAGTGGACAGGAATAAAATGAATGTAAAAATGGAGGGAGGAAAACCTTGTTGAAAAATCTAAACACTGTATATGTGATACGATGCTAGTAAAGGCCTACCTGTGATACTTACCAGTCAATGAATCATGCTGAGCTTCAGTTTTGTCATCTGTAAGATGCATCTCCTTCAGATAAGGTTATTGTGATGATCAAATGACACTATACACACATGCACACACATACTCATTCATACACATACATAGGATTCTTTGCAAACTTTAAAGTGCTTTTAAAATATCATTATTTTATTAAGTATGACTTTGGAAAGAGTTATATTATATACTATAAAAGATATAGTAATTCAATTATATAAGTGTGGATAGATATGTGCATAAATGTGTGCATATATGTGTGTGTATGTATAATATATATGAGAGAAAGTACAGTGGAAAGCACATTAGGAGTTGTTATTCAGGGGGCAGCTAGGTGGCACAGTGGAAAAAGCACCGGCCCTGGATTCAGGAGGACTTGAGTTCAAATCTGGCCTTAGACATTTTACACTTACCAGCTATGTGACCCTGGGCAATTCATTTAACCCTCATTACCCCGCAAAAAAAGGGAGTTGTTATTCAGTAATTTTTCAATCATATCTGACTCTTCATCATGAAGACAACCCCTTTTTGGGGATTTAAGTCTTGGCAAAGATTCTGGAATGTTTTCCATTTCCTTCTCCAGTTCATTTTATAGCTGAGGAAACTGAGGAAAACAGGGTTAAGTGACTTGCCCAGGGTCACACAGTTAGTTTCTGAGGCCTGATTTGAAATCAGGAAGAAGAATCTTCCTGATTCCAGGTCTGACACTCTACCTACTATGCCACCTAGCTGTCTTGGGTTCAAATCTTGCCTCTGAAATATACTAGCTGTCTGACTATAGGCAACTTAATCTAAGAGCCCCAGTTTAATCAACTGTAAAAAGGAGAGAATATTGACATTTTTTACCTAGCAAGGTTGCTATAGAGAAAGCATTTAAACTTCTTACATAACTGTAAGCTACTCTTATCATGTAAACATATATATATATATACACACATATATGCTTTTCATCAACCTTCATCAACTCTTCATCACACACATGTATATATGTATATGTATATACATACACACATGTACTAATATCTATGTATTTATTTATCTATTAGTGAAAGTGGTAAAAGTGATGAAACCTGTGGCATATGTATTAGCTCATAAATTGAGTTTAAGTGGTACAACCTGGAATTACCTGTAGTAGAAACAGGGCTGTGTTCCATGTATATCTGAGGAAGAAACCACCTGGCTACCATTGAGTACACCAGGAGCTTATAGATCATGGGAACATTTTGGGGAGGATTTTCGACAGTTGTCAAAGCTTAGGGAAAAATGGGAGTTTCTCTCACTACTGCCCCAGTTTCATCTCCTTTCTCCTTCCCTATTCTCCCCTTATTTCCTCTTTTCCCTCCTCTAGGGGCAACTAGATGACACAGTTGTTAGAGCACTCATCCTAGAGTCAGGAAGACTTGAGTTCTAATCCAAGTTCAGGCACTTAGTTGCAAATCATGTCACTTAACCCCTTGTCTGCTTCACTTTCCTGAACTGTAAAATGGGAATAATAGCACCTATCTCACAGAGTTGTGAGGATCAAATGATGTATTTGTAAAGTGCTTAGAACAGTGTCTAGTACATAGCAGAAGCTCAATACATGCTTGTTCCCTTCCCTCTTCTCCCCTTCCCCCTTTTCTACTTCTTCCCCTCTCTCTTTGCTTTCCCTCCCCTCCCCTCTAAGCAGAAGACTTCCAAATCTATATCTCCAGGTCCAAACTCTCTTGACCATAATCCCTACTTTTTTCAGCTCCCTGCTAGACACTCCCATCTACATGTCCTGCCATAAGTCCAAACTCAACATGTTCAAAATGGAATTTCTCATCTTCTTCCTTAAATCCCCATTTCCTCCTGATGTCCCTATTTTCTGTATATCATGCTGTTTTCCCTATGACCTTAGAGTCATCTTTGACTTTTCCTTTCCCTTATCACCCACATACAATCAATTGCCCATCCCCAACAATTCTAACTTCACAATATCTCTCCCCTTCACCCCTTCCTTAGTACTCACAGTAGCAGCATCCTTGTTCAGGTCCTCCTCATCTCTTTGCTAGAGCTTTTACTTTAAGCATCAAATTAATTATTGTGAGAATCAATGAAATAATATTTGCAAAGCAATTAACACAATACCTGGCACATAGTAGGCACTTAATAAATGTTTGTTCCCTTCCCTTCTTCCCCTTATAACTGGTCTTCCTGCCCACAGTCTCTCATTTCCCTAATCCATCTTTATACCTAATGCCTAGTTCTGATCATGTAGGATCAACTACTATATAAACTTCTCTGATTGGTATTTAACCTTCACATCCTAGTCCCATCCTACCTTTCCAGCATTATTACACATCATTCCCTTTCACTCACAACGTAGTTCAGCCAAATTGACTCTTTTACTTTTCTTCAAACATGGCACCCTATCTCCAGATATTTACAGTTTGTCCCCCATGCCTGGAATCTACTCCCTCTCCTTCTCCACCTTTTAGCTGTGTCCAAGGCTCAGTTCAAGTGTCACTTTCTACAGGTCTTTTCTGATCCCCTACCCATTACTGCAATCCCCTTCCCAATTATCTTATCTTCATATCTATTTTGTATACAGACATATATTATACATACACACCTATCTATCTATCTCTATCTCTAACTATATCTTTACCTCTACCACTATATCTCTAATTCTATCTCTATCTCTACCTGTACCACTATCTCTCTCCTCTCTCTCTCTCCCACTCTTTCTCTCTATCTATCCATCTATCTACATATATATACACACATGTCATCTCCCCTTACCAGACTGTTAACACCCTAAGGGTAGGGAGAGTTTCACTTTTGTCTTTGTAACCCTAGTGCCAAGCATAGTACCTGGCTTTTAATAAGAATTTGATAAAAATCTGTTTATTGATTGATTGATGCTACTCCCCAGCTCAAAAATCTTCAGTGGTTCCCTATGGAATATAGGATAAAATACAAATACCTTAGCCAGGCATTTAGGTTCCTCTACATTCTGCCCTCTCACCTATCTTTCCAGCCTCATTCCAAAACTCCACTCCTTCGTTTTGCTCTAGTGACTCAAATATGCTTTACTGGCAATAGTAGGCCTGCCATTTGATACTACTCACATTTCAACCAGTATTGGTGCTACTCCCTGATTTCACCCTATAAACTCCTTCTTCTGTGGATGCTCATGGGTAACCCTCCATATAGTTCCTGTGGATACTCACCCATAAAAAGCATTTCTTCCTCCTGTTGAAATCTTTCTCCTCCTCCTTCAAGAGCCAGCTCATGAAGCCTTTTCGTATCTCTCCAGCCAAAAAAGATCTCTCCCATCTCAAGTTTTCTAGAACACTTGTCTTCTTTGCTCCTAAAACACATCCCCCTCCATTATGTCATACTTATCTGTGTACATGCTGTATCCCATCTATTAGATTGTAAACTCCTTAGGGGCAGAGACGATGCCATGTTTCATCTTTGTATTTTTAAAACCTAGCCAGTGACATAATACAGTTAGCCTCTAAATGAACATTAAATTAGAATTTTCTCCCTTTTTTCAGACAAAAATGCAAAAAGTTTGTTAAAAAAACACAGAAAATCGGATTTTCCCTCCAAAATGTTTCCATTTTTTCCTTTTCATAGCTTTACTGGCTATACATATGCCCACAGGCTTGACTATGCCAATCAGATGGGTGTACATATGGGCTTCCTCATCCCTTGGAAGTTTCATAATTCTGCTTGGAAGATCACAAGGGCTCATTGGGTGAATCATCTATGAAAGGTGCTAGACCTTCTGTTATTCATGATGAAAGCTGTCACCATTCCCACTCCCTTCCCTTGAAGATGACCAGGAAGGATTGGCATGACACTTCTGAAAAGTTACTGAGCTCTGTATTAGAGTGACTTTAGTGAAGAGAAGTTAATACGGGCAGGTTTCAAGGGGGTTCATGGAATGATGTGATATGAACATATATGATACATATAGATGGCTGGACATTTGGGTAATCAGTATTGCCTTCTTATCACTGTAGCTCTTTTCTGGAGAACAGTGCATCTCAGACCTTAACAGGCTTAGCAGGTTCTCAATGAAGTCAGATCACTAGACTGAGTTTCAGTCCACTGCTGCTCTCCTTCCTCCCCTTCCACCTCTTAAAAGAGGCAAAGTGTAGATTATCCTCACAAGTCACCAGGCAAATGCTGGTTTGAACTACCTTAGGAATAACAGAGACCCATTCTATACTCTTTCCTCAACCCTAAAATTTTCTTTTCCACATGACTAGATCTTCGATATCAAACGATAGAAATATTTCTTTTTTAAATAATATTTTATTTCTCCCAATTACATATAAAGCTTTTAAAAAATATTTTTTGTTTGTTTTTTTGTTTTGTTTTGTTTTTTGTTCGTTGTTTTTTTTTTTTTTTTGGTGGGACAATGAGGGTTAAGTGACTGGCCCAGCTAGTAAATGTCAAGTGTCTGAGGCCAGATTTGAACTCAGGTCCTCCTGAATGCAGGGCCAGTGCTTTATCCACTGTACCACCTAGCTTCCCCTAAAATATATTTTTAAAAAGTTTTGAATTTTAAATTCTATCCCTCCCTCCCCTCCTTCCCCTTTCCCTGAGATAGTAAGCAATCTGATCTAGGTTATACATGCACAATGACGTAAAACATTTCCATATTAGTCATTTTGTACAAGAAGACAAGAAAGGAAGAAAGAGAAAAACAGTACACTTCAGTCTATATTCTGACAATATCAGTTAACGAAATATTTCTATCTTGTGCATGTGACTTAATGTCAGTCAATCATTAAACATTTACTAAGTACTATGTGCCAGGCATTGTCCTAAGTGCTGAGTATACAAAAGAAGGCAAAAGACAGTTGCTGCTCTCAAGGACTTCACATATCTACCATATTCACATTCTTGAGTACTCCATTAGATTGACTCTAGCCCTGACTTTAGTCTACATGTTAAGAGAAGCTTTATCTACCAAGGTTCTTAGTTCATCCGCAGTTCATGTGGTAGAAGGGAATGAGTCATTCACTTGACAGTGTTGGAAGATCTCACATGGCTCCTTTCCTTTCATGGGCAAATATTCCACCTGCTGCATGAATAACAAAGACCTTAATGTCCCACTTACCAAGGGTGAATCAAGCAGGCCCAGGAGCCCTCAGCAGCTGTTTTCCTCTTAAGGAGGCCTGGTGACTGCAACCTTAGCCAGGCTCAGCTGTCCAGAGATGTATGACATTGTGAAACCTGGGAGGCGACCCATGGAACATGTTTGGCACAACCCATCTCCAGCTCTAGACAAGTACAAGTTAAGTTCGTGTCCACTTGAAAGTGGGCTTCCCCAAAGCTCTTTGCAACTAGTGACTCCGCCAATCACTGAAGAGACTGCTATACCATATGGCATGCTCTGGGCTGCCCAAGTGATCTTATTTAGACACATCCAAAAAGACATGAACATTTCCAGCAAAGCTTTCAGAGTCTTGCCCATTTCTGTTTTCTTTCCTCCTGACTTTTCTCTTTCTGTTATATTTTTTTTCCCTTTGACTCTGTCCCTGCTAGAGCCAGCCAGCTGTATATAAATAACAGTAGAGCTACCAGTCCCTTTGCTAATTCAACCAAAGCCTTTCATCTAAATTGAAAGGATAGTAACCTCATCACCCCTCTGGTTTCCAGTTTTGTTCTCTCTCTCTCTCTCTCTCTCTCTCTCTCTCACACACACACACACACACACACAAATAAGATTGTATGGAAAATCAAAGGCTTCATATACACAATATACAAAATTCTGTACTCTGATGGATGGGAAGGGGAAGAGAAGGAAGTGTAGGACAGTATAGAGAGCATTGGCAGCAAGTCAGAGGACCTGGACCCTGGTGATAGCTGCCACCAAGAAAATCACTAAAGTCTCTCTTGGCTTAGTTTCCCCATCTGTAAAGTGAGGGGACCAGATTATGATAGTGCATGTTGACAGTCTGTGCCATTGGAAAAAATGAGGCTGGTAAATTGCTTCAGCTTGGGAGACTTGAGGTGCAGTGAGTGAGCTAAGCCAATTGGCTATTTACACTAAGTATGACACCAATTTAGTGAACTCCATGAAGTGAGAGAATTGGGTACTAGGGTGATTGATGTTGTTGTTCAGTCATTTTTCCACATTGTGTCTGACTCTTTGTGACTGCTTTTGGAATTTTCCTGGCAAAGATACTGGAGTCATTTGCCATTTCTTTCATCTCATTTTATACATGAGGAAACTGAGGCAAACAGGGTTAAGTGACTTGCTCAGGGTCACACAGTTAGTAAGTCGCCAGATTTGAATTCATAAAAATTGGTCTTTCTGATTCCAAGCCCAGTGCTCTATTCACTGTACCACCTAGCAATCCCTCTCCCCCCAAAGGAAGTTGGCTCTTATCTAGTCCTTCTCCTCCCCTGCCTGTCCATTTTACAAATGAGAACCAGAGAGATTAGCTTAATGACCCACAGGCAATAAATACATATCAGACCAAAATCTGTGATTTTCCCAGTAGTTTCCTCTAGTCTAGTGGTCTCAAACTAGTCATAATTGAACCCAGGGAAAAATTAAGTTGTGTGGAGGGAAGCTAAGAGAGTATAGGACAGATGAATTCAGGGATACAGTCATACTGGGAAAGGGGGGCAACATCCCTCAGAAAATCTGATCTATCCCACTATGAAGATCAAGTGGAAAAGTAGGCCCTAGGAATAATATAACTCTGAGAATTGGACCTCAGCATTGGCTGTACCACATGGAGGCAGTGATCATTAAGAGGACTGTGTGGTTAGGTACATGGGAAATGGTTGCTATGGCAAGAAATCATACACACACACACACACACTCAGATGTTGGCACCCTGAGACAAGTCCTCAGTCATCTCACCCTAGTTCCAGCTCTGTCTCAAACTCAAAATGCATGTTTGTTTGTTTTTTTTTCTATCACTAATCTATTTGCATTACTACTATCTAAATGTCTGTTTCCTCTTCACAAAAACATATTAAAGCAATTACATATTCATCAAAAGAACAAAGAGCTGCATAATGTGCCTTGGGAGGTGTGTATGAGAGGAGAATGCCAAAAATAGCCCAGTGCTATAATGGAGGGTTTGAGATCTCTTACCAGCCCAACTCCCTTGTTTTATGGATGAGAAAAATGAGACTGGGAGAGGCTAATGACTTTTCCAAAGTCTAACAGTTGACTACTATCAAAACAGGGACTAAAACACAGGTCTTTTAACTCTTGAACTGATGTTCTTTCCATTTCTTTATCTATAAGATCTTGGGCTCATGGGGATTAAAGCTAAAAGGGACATTAGAGGTCATCTAATCCAAAATTCCAATTTTATAGATGTCAAAACTAGGAAAGGGAAGATGATTTGCTCAAAGTCACACATTTGATTAATGGTCAGGTTGGAAACAGCCTTTCATGAGGCAGTGTAGAGTTTTTAGTAAGAGGGTCTTGAGTTCAGATCCTGAGTTCTACTGCTTACAATGTTTGTGACTTTTGGGCAGTTAGGTGGCCCAGTGGATGGACCACTGGACCTGGAGTCAGGAAGACTTGAGTTCAAATCTAGCCTATGATACTTACTAGCTGTGTGACTCTAGGCAAGGTATTAAACCAGTCTGCCTCAGTTTCCTCACCCACAAAATGGAGATAATAATAGCAATTACCTCCCAGAGTTGTTGTGAAGAAAAAGTCATAGTTGTAAAAGGCTTTGCAAACTTTAAAGCAATCTGTTATTATTGGGTCATTTCAGTCCTGTCTCACTTTTCATGACCCCACTTTGGAGTTTTCTTGGCAAAGATACTGGAGTGGTTTGCCATTTCCTTCTACAGCTCATTTTATAGATGAGGAAACTGAGAAAAACTGGGTTAAGTGACTTGCCCAGAGTCACACAGCTATTAAGTGTCTAAAGCCAGATTTGAACTCATGAAGATGAATGAGTCTTTTTGATTCCAAGCCCAGTGTTCTATCTACTCCATGCCACTTAGCTGCCCTTTTAAAGCACTCTATACATGCTAGTTGTTATTGTTATTGTCACAACCTCTCAACTATAAAATGACAAGGTTAGACTACATCTTATTTTTTAAAATTTATTTTTTATTCTGAACTTAAAAAATAAAACAAGCACCTATGTGTTTTGAGGTTCTTTCTGTACAAAAATTTATGAACTTATGATACTAGGACATTGTTCTGCCCACTTATTCATTTCTATTCATAGATAGGACCAGTGTTGTGGTAGGGTTGGCTTTTATCAATCATCCAAGAGTATTAAAAATTTAGGGTGAATGTTTACATTGGGAAATTGGCAAATGTTACCCATCAGGGTTTGATTTATTATTTTGTTTATTGTGTTGATTTAAGAAAGTCATGGAGAAAACATTAATAGTGTGGATTAAATTTTAAAGTCTGTCATGTATACCTTTTCCCCCAGAGAGCCAGTTGTTAAATATTTAACAGTACACTTTGGACCTTGGGAGTCATGTGGTCCAATTCCATTTTACAGATGAGAAAATTGAAATCAATGAAAGTATGTGACACATCCACAGTCATACAGGTACTAAAGTGTTGAAGGTTAGATTTATACTTAGGTCTTCTAACTATAGAGTTGATCTTTCCATCACAAGAGCAGCAGTTCAGTATTCCTTGCTTATCTGATATTGGGATAAATACCTGACTCAGTTATTTTAAAATAGACCCTTCCTCTACTCAGTAGGCTACATGGAAATTCTGGGATGACAAGCACAACATTTTGGAAAGAGTCCCCTTTGCCCTTTGTTAAGTGCCAAGTGAAGGGAAATTTAACTGGGAGCAGGCCTTTTTCTCCTCCTAACACTCCCCCTTGTAAAGCCAAGGATACAAGGAGCATTCTGAGCACTGATAACTTTGTATTCTCAAAACACATGATGAAGAACTCAAACACTTACCAAAAGAAGAAGATTATGGTGATGATCCATGTATTTTTGGCCTCCATCCCTCCCTCTCCCTGTACTGCCCCCTTCCTTTCTGCTGGGCAGTTGAGTCCTGTCCTCTGGCTTAAGCTACTGTTCCAGGATCAACAAACATGTTGACTTACTGTAAGTCCTCTTGGCTACCAATTTTCCTATTCCCGCCCAGTGCAGAGCTATTACATGGAATTAAAATGTGGCTGAGCACCCAATGAAGCTATTACAGTTAGAACCCAGTTAACATGACAAGGCTTATGGAATTTCCATGGACAAAACTGTACAGTCATTTCAATGTGGCTTCTTGATGCCTGTTTTCAGGATTTGAACTAGCCTCATGAATAAGAAATAATAAATAGTAGCCCACAAACATCCTACCCCCTCTTCAGAATGTTTTTAATTGAGTAATCTTAGCATTCTCTGTTTTCCCTCTTTAGGGAAAAACCCCAAATCTTTATTTTCCCAGAGTGAAATGG
Organism: Dromiciops gliroides; assembly: GCF_019393635.1. Classification (NCBI taxonomy): domain Eukaryota; kingdom Metazoa; phylum Chordata; class Mammalia; order Microbiotheria; family Microbiotheriidae; genus Dromiciops; species Dromiciops gliroides. Next base: position 133,972,705 of record NC_057864.1, read on the forward strand.
GGAATGCTTTGTAAAACTATTTGAAAACTAATCTGAGTCAAGGAAATACAGCCTCTTTGTTTGGTGAAGGGTTCTACTATTCTTGTTGAAAACTTCAGGACTTAAATTGGGAAAAGCCAAGAATCCAGTACCCCTTTTTCTTCCTCCCTCCCTCCCTTCTTTCTTTCTTTCTTTCTTTCTTTCTTTCTTTCTTTCTTTCTTTCTTTCTTTCTTTCTTTCTTTCTTTCTTTCTTTCTTTCTTTCTTTCTTTCTTTCCTTCCCTCCCTCTTTCTTTCTTTCTTTCTTTCATTCATTATGGCTGGACATAGCCAAAGGCATCTTTTACTGATGGTAGCCAGAAGGATCTGCTAGGCTAATAGCTTCATAGATTTAGAGCTAGAAGGGACCATAGAAGCTATCTAGTCTAATACCCCCTAATTCTTCAAATGAGAAAAATTAGTGAGATGAGGTAACTTGTGCAACGTCACACAGGTAATAGGGGGCAGAGGTGAGATTTGAACCCAAGTTCTCTGATTCTAAAACTAGGGCTCTTTTCTTTGGTTTTAGGTTTAATTTAGGGACATCGTGGTGTAGTGGGTAGAGCACTGGATTTGGAATCAGAAAGTCTTGGGTTAGAATCCCATTTCAGAGAGTTACTGGCTGTATGATCTTGGGCAGATCATTAAACCATTTTGGGCTTCAGTTTTCTCATCTATAAAATGAGAACATTGTATTCGATGATCTTTAAGGTCCCTTGGAGAGAGCTCTCTCTCTCTCTCTCTCTCTCTCTCTCTCTCTCTCTCTCTATATATATATATATATATGTACACACACACACACACACATCTATATATATATACGCATATGATGTGTGATATATGATATATATCATGACTAAAAAGTATAAGTAAGCTAATGTCTAGGAAAAAATCCATCATATATTGTTCCTCTTTTAAAAATTCTATTTCCAAGACCAGTTATTTGCAGAATACAAAATTCTATATTATTTGTGGAATATAATATTTCAGAAGAATTTAAATTTTAGATCATCTACAGGCTGATAGAGAGATGCATGGTGAACATATGTAGGCACATTACCAATGAAGAAGTGGATGGTATATCCACAGAAAAACAGATATAATCAGAGAGATGTATGACCAGAAAAGAAGGTAGGCTGGTCATGTAGTAAGAACAAGGAATAATCAATGGACAGGTCACATGAGTCATTGCTATTCATATAATATCAAGGAATCCAGAGGAACACACCTAGAATGTTGTATTGATCCCCATAGAGGATTTATAGGAGTGAATCAATAAGAGTGGAACAGGATGTGAAAGCATGGACACATTACAATTTGGACCATTAGATGGGTCTTATTGTAATAAAATCACAGATCTATTGAAGGAGTGAAGAAAATGTTTAAGATAAGGCTGCTGGCTTTAAGCAGGGCTTTTAGTATCAGACAACATAGCTGCTAAACCTGGTTCCTTGCTGAGGAATATGTGTTTTCAGGAGTAAAAAAGGTATAATATCCATCCATATACAAAGCCTATATAAACACACAATGACAAGAGAGATTTAAACTCCAGAAGGCTCCCAGATGAAATGGTAACTCTGGGCTTAGGCACCCTGAACATTGTAGATGAACAAAAAAAATGCCCATCATGGACCATGCTTGAGGGGATGGAGAAAATGGCAGGTGTTACAGCTGGGGTTCCCATTGGCCTCTGGTGTTTTCTGCTAGATGGTTCTTCCTTTTTTTCAGTTGCGTCTCTTTCTTCCCCATGAGTAAGGGTGGCACTTATTGATCTGGGGGCTTTTGAGTGTTTTCTTTCACCTACCAATGGGTCCCCCCTATTCCCCCTCCCCAGAGATAAAGATGAGCCAGTATTGAGGGGCATGTGTCCACAGGCTCTGGGTGTTGGAAGATGGCTGTTGAATGGCTGGCACTCCTGACTGGCCTGGGATCTGCAACAATGGAGAGCTGCAGGCTGCCAAATTTCAGCTGAGCAGACAAAGCTTGAGTTAGCCTTGGCTCTAGGTAGGCCAGAGAGGGCCTTCCACTTTGGAAAGACCAGAGGAGGGGTGTTAGTAGTGCTTGGCAAGGCTTTGGCCAGGCTACAAAGGCATACAATCTCCATTCTGCTCTATTCTGGTGAATTCTTCACAGATGGAGGGAGTTGAAGCTAAGATTATGACTTTTTAGACTTTCAGACTATCCTGAAAGCTGACCAAGGGGAAAAGCTGCAGAACAGCTCTCCTGAGGGACAAGGAGTATACTTTTGATATAGCCATAGGAAATGGCATACTTCCTCTGTATGAAAAGCACAGGTGAAGTTACTGACATCTTGTGCATTATAAATGGATTTGCAGATCACATATTAATGGATGCTGCTTAAAACTGAATTTGTTTGAAAAGTATCACCTAGACTATTCATTAGATGTGATGATGGTTCTTTTTCTGTGTCTGTCTTCTCAGTTACCATTCACCCAGAAAAGGAAATCAAATATTATTTCTACTCACAATGGATCACAGTTTTAAAGCTAGAATCAAACCCAACCTCCTCGTTTTATAGATGAGAAAACTGAGGCCAGTGCCAATGAAGTGATTTGTCCAGGGTCACCTAACTTGTGAGTATCTCAGGTAATATTTGAACCTCGGTCTTTCTGACCCAAATGCTCTACTATGCAACATTGTCTCTCTCTTGAAAAGAGTGGCATTTGCAAGAATTTTGTACTTATGGAGATACTGGTGGAACTCTCTTTACACAGTAGTTATGGTCCCTGAGAAGTTGTGAGTACAATTTGAAACTGCAGTAGAAGCTCATTCATTTGGAGTTAAGGATTCTGAATCTGTGATCACTTGGATAGGGTTTGCCTGAGGTTTACTTTTGCTTACTTAGCAGGAATTTTCTTTAGAGACAGCACCAAATGGGAGTAAAAAGACTGAATGGGTAAGAAGTAAGAGAACAGACATTTCTGAGAACTTTAAAAGAAACCAGAGAGACACACACTATCACTGTATTATTTACAATCATTTTGTCCAATATTTTAACAGAGTCCCCCAAGGACCTCTACCAGGCAGTGTTTTATGACTTCAGTTTGAGTTACTATGTTAAAAAATTTAGATCTGGAAGGGGCCATCTCAACATTTTACAGATGAAGAAACTTGGGCCCAGAGAGGTTAAGTAATATAATTCCTAGCCTAATGTCCCACAGGTAGTAAGCAAGCAATAGCTTTGTACTTAGGTTTTCTGACCAGAGAAAATGCTAGGACCTGGAATTAAGAAGACCTGAATTCAAATCTGGCCTCAAACACTTACAAACTGTGTGACCCTAGGCAAGTCCCTTAACATTTCTTAGACTCAATTTCCTTATGTGTAAAGTGGGGATAATAATATCTGCTTCCTAGGGTTGTGAAAGTCAAGTGAAATAATATATGTAAAGCACTTTGCACATGTTAATACTCTATATAAATATTAACTATTCTCTCTCCCTTCCTTCCTTCCTCCCTTCTTCCTTCTCTCTTCCCTTACTTCTTCCTTCCTTCCCTCACTCCCTCATTCTCTCCTTCCCTCCTCCCTCCCTCACTTCCTTTCTTCCTTTCTCCCTTCCTTCCTTCCTCCCTTCTTTCCTTCCTTCTTTCCTTCCTTCCCTTCCACTAGTCTAATGAATTTAGTGAGTGAAATTGGTCAGACCCTGAGACCCATATTCTTTGAACTGATCATAGTAGGACTATAGCCTAAAGATATAATGAAAAGGGGGAGGGGAGAGGGGAAAGGAACTAATCAACAAAAATAATAATACCTAGAAATAGTCTATGTGCAGTCCCCCTTGATATGGACCTCTGAAATCTCTGCCCACATTTAAAGTATTCTTTGGGTTAGGATTTATTCAAAACTTCCAGTTCAAACAACAATCCAATGTATTCTTTAGTAGTCTGAACTGTGATGTTTAAATAATTACTATAGACAAGTTTTGGGTAAGAATATATTAATTTATCTATATTATACCAGTAGAGGATTGACCTAATTTCTCATGGTCTCAGGCTCTGTGGTGGAGAAGGCAGAGTTTCAGCATGTCAGTTAGTTCTAGCAGGAGAAAAGCCCCAGAGAGACCCCAGTGGTCTCCCTGAGAGACAGCACGTGGTCGCAAAGAGCCAAGAAAGACCCAGAAGATGCCAGAGAAGCCCTTCTATGGTGCCTTCAAAGGGATTTTTTGTTATTTTTTGATAGAGGTGGGGCATTATACATTGATCAAAGCCAATTAGGTCATTATACGGCAAACAAATTTAATTGGTTAGCATTATTCAAATCTTTTGGCTGACTTGACTTGGTGGTCTATATTATAATGAACTCTAGAGATAACAGCAGGGAAAAGAATACAAACCTTTTACTCAAGTTGCTCAAGGCAAAGTCCATTATCTAGGTGTGGTTTAATCCCATCAGTCCTTTACCATCTAGACAAAAGAATCTCTCTCTATTCCTTTTGTTCCCTTTGGTTTGTCCCAGATGAGTTTTGATGAAATCTCTCAAGAATGGGGGGGGGGGGGAAGGACTGAACCCTGTGTCCTCCAAGAAATTGATTATTAATAATTATTTTCTCACAGAACCAAAAACCAAATATGGCATATGAAATAATCAGTAAAAGACATTCAATAGAACTGGTTATGCAGATAATTAGGGATAGAAACTGGACCTGTGATTTAATTGATATAGAGAACACTTGGATGAAAATGAAACTCCCTCTACCAATGGGATCAGTACCTTTTCTTCCTCTTATAGTCTTAAAGAGTGACCTGAGGGGTGGAGCCAAGATGGCAGAGGAAAGGCTGAGACTCCCCCAAGCTCCCAACAACCTGTCCACACACTTCCAAAACTAATGCCATAAGACAACTCCCCAGAGCAGCCCAACCCACAAGAGAACAGAGTGAGACTATTTTCCAGCCAAAGACAGCTAAATTGGATGACTGGGATCACCTGCTGTTTGGGCTGAGAGAAGAGTTCAGCATGTGGTGTGGATGGAACCTGGGACAGACCAGGCCTCCAGGGCCTTGGAGTTTTTGGTGCCAGCAGCTTTTTCTGAAGCTTGGCTCACAGACTGGTGAGGGGGTTTAGTGGTTGGCTGGGGTAAAGTGGCTGTAGTCTCCGCTGAGCTTGGGGTGGAGAGCCCACATTCTGAATCAGTGGGCTGACTTGAGTGGTGAGGCCCCAGTGGGAGAGGGGCACAGGCATACCAAGCTTCCGACCATAGAGAATCAGATTTCAATCAGACATCTGCTTCCAGGTCGAGATGAGTAAGCAAAGAAAACAACAAATAATAGAAATCTTCACTGGGGGAAAGGTAGACCAGAATACACCCTCAGAAGAAGATAATAACAAAGTCAAAGCTCCAACATCCAAAGCTTCCAAGAAAAGTATGAATTGGTCTCAGGCCATGGAAGCACTCAAAAGGAACTTTGAAGAGAAAGTAGGAGAGATAGAAGATTTAGAGATATGGAAGAAAGAATGGAAAGAGAAATGAGAGTGATGCAGGAGAGTCATGAGAAAAAAGTCAACAGCTTGAAAAGCCAAATGGGAAAGGAGGTACAAAAGCTCTCTGAAGAAAATAATTGCCTAAGAATTAGGATTAAACGAATGGAAGTTAGTGACTTTATGAGAAACCAAGACAGAATAAAACAAATTTAAATGAATAAAAAAATAGAGGGCAATATGAAATATCTCCTTGAAAAACAGTTAACCTAGAAAATAGATCCAGGAGAGATAATTTGAAAATCATTGGACTACCTGAAAACCATTATCAAAATAAGAGTTTAGACAGCATCTTCCAAGAAATTATCAGGGAAAATTGCCCTGATATTTTAGAAGCAGAAGGCAAAACAGAAATTGAAAGAATCCACCAATGACCTCCTGAAAGAGATCCCAAAAGGAAAACTTCCAGGAATATTATAGTCAAATTCCAGAGACCCCAGGTCAAGGAGAAAATATTGCAAGCAGCTAGAAAGAAACAATTCAATTACTATGGAGCTACAGTAAGGATAACCCAAGATCGAGCAGCATCTACATTAAAGGACTGGAGTGCATGGAATATGATATTCTAGAGGGCAAAGGAACTGGAACTACAATCAAGAATCACATACTTGGGGGCAGCTAGGTGGCACAGTGGATAGAGAACCGGCCCTGGAGTCAGGAGTACCTGAGTTCAAATCCGACCTCAGACACTCAATACTTACTAGCTGTGTGACCTTGGGCAAGTCACTTAACCCCAATTGCCTCACTAAAAAAAAAAAAAAGAATCACATACTCAGCAAAACTGAGTATAATCTTTTAGGGGGGGAAATGGGACTTCAGTGAAAAAGAGGACTTTCAGGCATTCATGATGAAAAGACATGAACTGAATAGAAAATTTGACTTTCAAATATAAGACCCTAAAGAAGCATAAAAAAGTAAACAGGAAAAAGAAATCATGAGGGATATTAAAAGGTTAAACTGTTTATATTCCTACATGGGACAATACTTCAAACTCATAAAAACTTTCTCAGTATTAGGGCAGTTGAAAGGAATATACTTAGACAGAGGGTACAGGTGTGAATTGAATATGAGGGGATGATATTTGTAAAGCATTTCTTTTTTGTTTATCCTCGGGTTTGTTTTTTTTTTTTTTGTGGGGCAAGCAGGGTGGGGTGGCTTATGTCTGGGGCCAGATTTGGGCTTGGGGCCTCCTGGGTCCAGGGCTGGTGCTTTGCCCACTGTGTCACCTAGCTGACTCATGATGATATATTTAAAATAAAGTTAAGGGGTAAGAGGAATGCACTGGAGGAAAGGGAAAGGGAGAGGTAGACTGGGGGAAAGTAGCTTACATAAAAGAAACGAGAAAAAGCTTATGGAGTGGAGGGGAAGATGGGGAAGGAATGGGGGAGTGAGTGAACCTTACTCTCATCAAAATTGGCTCAAAGAGGGAATAGCATACACACTCAAGTGGGTATAGTAATATATTTTGCCCTGAGGGAAAGTGGGAGGGGAAGGGGATAGAGGGGGAGAGGTGAAGGAAAGGATGGCATTTTGGGAGAGGGGGCAGTATAAAGCAAAACAATTTTGAGGAGGGATAGGTTGAAGGAAGATAGAAAATAGAGTAAATATCAAGGGGAGGGAATAGGATGGAGGGTAATACAGTTAACAATAGTAATTGTGAAAGAAATGATGAGCAGAATGATATCAGAAGGACGTATAGAAAATGCAAACCATTAACAGAGGAAGAACTGATGGTATCTAAATACAGATTGAAGTATAATTTTATTTGTTAGCTCCTCTTTCTAAAGTTATTTTGTCTATTTTCTTTCACAACCTGACAAATGTGAAGATGTTTTGCATAACTGCACATGTATGACTTATATTGAATTGCTTGATTTCATAGGGATGGTGGAGGAGGGAAAAAGAAAATTTAGAACACAAAGTTTTATAAACTCAATGTGAAACAATAAATAAATAAAAAAAGAGTGACCTGAAGCACTAAGAGATTAAGTGACCTCCTAAGGGTCACACAACACAGCCCATATAATATGTCAGAGGTAAGATGTGAATGGTCTTCCTGTTTCTGAGACTGCCTCTCTACCCACTATACCCTGCTGCTTCTCTATCGAAGTAATTAATCCAAATGCTCAAGTAATTAACATGGACAAATCCATTCCATACATACAAAGACATAATCATCCACAAAATCCCACGCCACTGGTGAAGAGTGGAGACATTTATAGCCGAGTTTCATTCTGGTGTAATACCTCTGCCTCTGAAGTTTCTGTGTGCTGCTTCCATATAGGGGGATTGTCATCTGCTGGACTGAGGTTGATTCTCCACTGAAATATTCCTCTACTGAATTGAAGTGGCTAGGTGACTTCCCAGCAGGAAGTATTTTGGTTCTCTTTTCTTAGGCAGCCCATAACCTCAGGGCTATTTCAGCTTTTTTGTAAGTCAGGCCCATAGCTCCATCCAGTCAGTACAGTAAGTTCCTCAGGTCAAGTCTTTCATTTTGACTCTAACTCTTCCCACCACAGGAACTCCCCTAGGTCCCTATTTTATTTGAGTTGCTATGAGTAAATTCCTTATCATGTTCTTGGCTGTTGGCACTAATTTCAAAGAGATAATTCTGAAACTTTACTTAACAACACAGGGTCGAGTTGATATGCTTTGTCCTGAATTCCTGAAAGTATATAAAAAATGCCACCCTTTTAACACATATTTCAATTACTAAATAAGTTAGACCATATTAAAGTAATGGGATATTAAGTTACCCTAAAACAATAATTATTAAAAATACAAGGAAATTTGGAAAGACATATGAAATGATACAAAATGAGATTGCATAATAAGAACAACATAAATGTTAACGACAGCTTTATGAATAAAAATAAAGCAAAATCAAAAGTAATAGAGTTTCAGGTAAATTTGGAAAAGGGCCCAGAGTAAATATATTTTTTGTTTGTCATTTATTAGTTTATGAAAATATAAGGTATAATATTTTATGTTTTATTTCCTATCTGTTTAAGATGGAAATGATTCAAATTTGGGTGTTTGGAAGGGAGATTTGCCTCAGGTTTGGTTTAAATGATGATTAATTAGTGTTTGCTATAATTCTGACTTATTTTTAGCAATGATAATAAAATTTTCGAAAATTTTCATAATGTAAAAAGGGGAGAGATTGCGAATAGATTAAATCAGGATCCAAAAAGATCTAAAACTAAAATGGTGAATAGAAACTAACTAGGGATGGACTTCGGTACAAATAATCAGTGGAAAAGGAAAGAATGGGCAAGATATGGGTAGAATGCAGTTAATGAGAAATGCACTAAAGGATTTCCATAGACTGCAAGCTCAAAATCAATCAGACATGATGTGACAGTCAAAAAAAAAAAAAGCTAATGTGATTATTAGCTGTTTTAATAAATGTGTTGTCCGGAGTAAGAGGTGTGATGCTGACTGGTTAGACTATATCTGGAGTGTTGTACCCAATCCTCAGCATTGCATTTTAAAAGGGACATTAATAATTAGAGATTGTTCTAGGTTCAGGGGACTTGAAACCACATTATCACAGGGGATTTAGGTGGTGGGGGTCCTTAGGATGTCCTCTTTAAAGAATTAGAACTCTTGCACACAATCCAATTAGAATAAAATGGTCTTTTATTTGGGCACTGGAGAAACTGACCAAAAAGAAAGTCAAAGATTTCCCCTCAAGGGGAGGAGATGGCTTAGAGACATCTTTTCTCTTCTAATGGAAGAAAGGCTAAAGCTTTTATAGAGGATAGATGGGATGACCACCTGACAATGGAAAGTTCCCTTTGGGGGGTAGGGAAAGGCTTGAATGAGGGGCGGTGGTCCAGATTTCTGGAGCTATCTTTGTCCCCGAAGCCGCCTTCCCCTACTTTGTAGGTGTTTCCATCCTTCAGTTTAGCTTCTCCAGGAGGAAGTCTCTGAGTTAGGTGAGATCCATATCAATATTATTAAAAGACTTATCAAAGGATCAGTGGACATTTAGCCTGGAGAAGAGATGATTTGGAGTCAAGGGAAATATGTTAGTAACTCAACTATCTGAAGGATGGTTATCATATAGAGTAGGGATTCAATGAATTCTGGTTGGCCCAATAGTGTATATTCATGGCAAATTGGTATAAACTACAAGGGGGGCATATTTCAATGGAATATAAGGAAGAGCTTCCTAAGGTCTACAGCTATCCAACATTACACAGGTTGCCTTAGAGGAAAGGTAGTTGCCTAACACTGGAAATCTTCCTATGGATCTTATAGATAGAATTCACACTTTAGTTAAAAGTAGAGTTGCAGTGTCTGATGACCTTGGACGCCCTTTCTGGCTCCAAGGTTCTAAGATTCACATTCCTACTATTCAAGTGTGCTTTTCTATGTAAAAGATGGCTATCTGAAAATTTGTATCAGTTGTTTTAGAAGGCACCCTTTGGGAAATCCTTTTGAGAATAGAATGCAAATAATTTTACCCTTATTTATCTGCTTTGCAAATATGGAATTTGCCTCATGTGAATTTTGTTAGAGCTGGGCACGCACATTTTTGAAAGGGTGCACCTTTAAATGAATTTCAATATAAGGTGACTGGTAATTCAGTGGGGATTGTGGGTAGCAAAAAGCGAGATATGAATAATGAAAATGACAATATGTTTCTTGGAAGAAAGTGAAATGAATGCTGAGCTGAGCTTTGTTCCAAGCTTAGATCAGTGGTTCCTAACTTATACTCTGCTGAGGAGTAGTAAAATATATAAATTTGTTATTAAGACCAGTTGTGCTCTCTGAAGTCTTCTATGGTGGCTCAAATAGGCTGATAGGTGGTTGCAGTGAATGCGTTTAGTAGGCTGGTCATAGAGTTGAGAAGGCTTGACTTTGTTTGTTTGTTTGTTTTGGCAAGGCAATTGGGGTTAAGTGACTTGCCCAGGGTCACACAGCTAGTAAGTGTCAAGTGTCTGAGGCAGGATTTGAACTCAGGTACTCCTGAATCCAGGGCTGGTGCTCTATCCACTGCACCACCTAGCTGCCCAGAGAAGGCTTGACTTTGAATCTCATGTCAGACACTTGCTAGCTGCACAATCCTTAAGCAAATCAATTAATCTCATGCACCTTGGTTTCCTCTTCTATAAAATGGGGGAGACCATAATGGCACAGATCTCAAGGGATTTCTAAGAAAATCAAATGAGATAATATATGTAAAAGGCTTAAAAGGGGAATATTAATGCTATTATTACCAAGTATTAGAGCCAAGATTTAATCCTAAATCCCATGCCCCCAAGTCCAATGCTTTTTCTACTATGCCTTACTCCTCTGCTGCTTGGTAGTTGGGAAGACACTGCCTTAGAAAGGGTGCTGTTGATGGTGACTTGGGACTCAGGAGAAGGTATAACCTATCAGCCTCTATGGAAGCTGATCTTTACTAAAGGCTTTCAGCAGGTTAATCTCTGGGAGACTGAGTTGTACTACCTTGCCATGCACATGGGACAGCGATGCCCCGTCTGCTATGGAACTATTTATTGGTGGGTTGTTTTTGTTGTTGTTTTTTTGTGGGGCAATGAGGGTTAAGTGACTTGCCCAGGGTTACACAGCTAGTAAGTGTCAAGTGTCTGAGGCTGGATTTGAACTCAGGTCCTCCTGAATCCAGGGCCGGTACTTTATCCATTGTACCACCTAGCTGCCCCCAGGACTATTTATTAACATGGTGAAATTCTACTTCTTTATAAGGCTAGCACTGTTGCCTGATAGATGTATTCTAAGGCTCCATCCTGAATGAAGGTAGATAAGAAGTACAGAGCCTTTTATGCATTTCATGGAAACCTCTTTGATTTCAGTCTAGTGCCTCTTGCCTGTTTGTCAGTAAGTTAAACATTTATTAAACACCTAATAGGTGCCATGTACTATGCTAAGCACTGAGGATACAAAAAGAAGCAAAAGACTGTCCCTGTCCTCAAGGAGCCCACCATCTAATGAGGGAGACAACAAACAAACACATAAATATGGGAAAAATAGGAAATAAATAAGAAAGGAAGGGTGTGAGAATTAGGAGGGTTTGGGAAAGGCCTCTTGTAGAGGATGGGATTTTAGCTGGGACTTGAAGGAAGCCAGGAAAGGCAAGAGGCTGAGATGATGAGGGAGAGAATTCCAGGCATGAGGGACAGCTAGAGAAGATGCACAGAGCAGAGAGATGGAGTGTCTTGTTCCTGGAACAGCCAGGAGGCCAGTGTCACTGGATGGAAGAGTGTGTCCTAGGGAGTGAGGCATAAGGAAACTGGAAACATAGGAGGGGGCTAGGCTATGAAAGATTTATCCCGGCTTCAGAAGCCATACCCAAAGCATATAAGGCAGAGATAAGGGTGAATGTGAACAAAGAATGATGGGAAATTCCTGTTTGATCCCTCCATTCCCAGGCTGACAGCGTCAGTTCTTGGTTTCCTCCAAACAGCTGCATGGTGCCAATGACCCAACCCTCCTTGGAGTCTCTGTTGAGTCACTGCATGTCGGCAGAGTCCTGCATAGCTGGCCTCTAAGCTGGCCTGTTTCTGTAGCTGCTGCTTTGGGAGGGGCTGCAAATGTGCCATTAGCATTTCATTTTCAGCAGGATCATTTCCCCTCTGAAGGGTCTGTCCATATTCCCTGTCAATCATTGCCCAGGCTCTCCACCAAGGTTTGACCTGACTCCTTTCATATTCTGTGTACCTCACCTTCAATGGATTATATTGGCTTGTTTCCAGAATAATTGAATAGAAGACAGGAAGCTTTTATGGGGTACTCCTAGTTTGGAAGCTTCCTCCACCAATACAGAACAGTGACTCATTTATAAGGTATAGTTTTAGAAAATTGTTTGGTGGAAACAAAGAAGTAAATTAACCTGCCCAAGGTCTCACAGTTAGTATGAGTGAAAGGCAGGACCTAAACCCAGGTGTTCCTGATTGTTAGGCTGGCCCTCTGGTTACCATATAATTACACACACACACACACACACACACACACACACGTGCACAAACTCACACATTTATATATAACACTTAAACTACAGGAACACTGGGTACCCCAAGCTCTGCATAGTCATCTTAAGAAATACTATAACCTAATTGTGACATTATGCTATTGTAGAAAGAGAAATGCCTGACCCTGACATTTGGATCCAAACAAGCAGTTGTTATATGCTCACTGTCTAAGTAAATATTATAAGTAAAGTATTATATGCTTACTGTCTAAGCACCCTTGGTGCTAGAGATAGAAAAACAAAAATGAACCTGTTCCTGACCTCAAGAAGCTTATTTTCTACAGTGGGGGTGGGGGGAATGGCAGCAATATATACACAGATGAGCAAATGAAAAATATATGGACAAAGTTTTGGGTGAATGGGAATAGCACTTAAAACCAGGGGCTAAGGTAAAGCCCCACAGAGGGGATATCATTTTAGCTGTTCCTTGAAAAGAACAAGGGATTCCAAGAGTCTGGGGTGAGGAGACAGAACATTCCAGGCATGAGAGAGAATCTATACAAAGGCAGGGAGGTTCCAGAGGATAGAATATCATGTACAGGGAACAGTGAGTAGGTTAGTTTGCCTCTAACTTAGAATATATGAAAGGGAGTAATTTGAAAGCAGTCTGGATGGATAGGCTGAATTGATATTGTTTTAGGGTTTGACATGTACATGAATTTATATTTTATCCTAGACACAAAAGGGAACCAGTGAAGTTTCTTGAGTAGGTTAGTGGCATAGTCAGAGCTGTGCAATATATTAAAGACCAACTACAATAATGTAAAGGAAGGTAATACTTCTCAGAATGCAGATTAAGGTAGTGACCTGTCTTGATTACAGAGGGCTGATGAGGAAACACATCTCTCTTCTCCTAATAAAGAGACAAGGAACTAAGAATATAGGATACTTTCTACTCTGTTGGTCATGGTGGATAGGTTGATTTATGTTGCTTAACTTTCCTTTTTTGCAAGAGAAGGTACTATGGTAGGGGTGGGGTGGAAGGAGTATAGCATTGGGAAATGACAATGAAATTTTTTAAATCCCCAAATAATCCACAAAACATTGTAAAGAGCTATAAGGATTAATGATGAAATGAGTGGATATCATGTTAATTAAGTATATTTCCTGACTACTCACTGTGTACATTATAATCTATTCCTCAAAAAGCTCAGTTGAAGTTTGGTTTAACTGTATTTTGCATGACTCATGTTCAAGTCTGTCTCTCTAGTCTTCTCTTGCACAATTATATAATGCATTCAAGCTGTTGATTGATCTAATAGAGCACTGAATTGATGTTTTTGGTTGAGTGGTGAGATCAATGCATTTGACACCTCAGAGCAGTGTCCAGGTTAGGCTGGTGCTTCCCAACCTTTCTGAGTACAAGGATTCTCTTTCAAGATATCTCCTAAAAATCTTTGGTCCACTCCACATGATTGTAATTGTGCAGGGGTTTTTGTTTTGTTTTGTTCTTTGGCCCATACCTGTGATTTCAAACTCACTATCCTGCCCCAGGAAAATTTTTCTACCAATAAAGATAGACAATTACTTTACTAATTATATAGTTGTTGGTTTTTTTTTTTAGTGAGGCAATTGGGGTTAAGTGACTTGCCCAGGGTCACACAGCTAGTAAGTGTTAAGTGTCTGAGGCCGGATTTGAACCCAGGTACTCCTGACTCCAGGGTCGGTGCTCTATCCACTGTGCCACCTAGCTGCCCCTAATTATATAGTTTTATGAGAAAAAATATTAATAATCAATTTCTTGGGGGACTCAGATCACTTTCTCAGTCCTTTCCCCACCTTCAGAAAGTCCAGTTCTCCTTGAGAAACTTCAACCAATCTTATCTGGAACAAACCCAAGGGAACAAAAGGAACAGAGATAGATTCTTTTGAGTAGATGTGAAGGACTGATGGGATGAAATCACCCTAGATAATGGACTTTTCCTTGAGTAACTTAAGGGAAGGGTCTTTTGCATTTCTTTCAGCTTATTATTATAGTAATACTTGGACTGCTTGCCTTACAAAGTTCTTGAGAAGGAAGCAACTTTGTAAATTCATTCATTCAACAAACATCTGTTAAGCACTGGCAACATATAGAACACTCTGTAGTGTTATGTAAATAAATGTAAGTGTGACATTGTTTCTGCCCTAGGCTGGGAATGGTTTTCCTGAGGGTAAACCCTGAAACCTTTAAAAAAGTGAAAGGAGACATGACTCCTGATTGGCTGAGAGAATTCTTCACACAGTGCTGCATAGGTGCACAAGGGAGATTGTTGTAGGACACTTGGAGGAGGACTTTGAGAGAGATGAGTTGAGAGGTGGGGCACAGACTTTTGAATGGCAGACTGGTGTCCTGGAGCTGTGGGCATCATGTTCCTTGCCTCCCTGTGTCGTCTGTAGCCCTAGAGATAGATGAGAATGAACTTCCCCACACCCTTTGATGAGATCATTCTCTCTCTCTCTCTGATTTAGCTGAGATCTTCTCTTTTTTCCCAGATGAAGAGCTCATTTACTCTTGTGCATTCCTTGCTATATTTTAATCTGTAGAATTCAGATTTCTATTTACTATTTTGCTTGGATAAATGAATTTACTGGCTACTTGCTATTCATAATAATTTTTTTGTGTAATCACTGTTTGGTAGGAAGGAGCTAAATTGGTATATGTAAGCTAAGGACTACTTTTCCCTCTAGAGAGAGAGTGATCATGGAAGTGGCTTTCATTCTGAACTCATACCTCTAGAGATATTTGAGGGATAGCAATATACCTGTTGGAGACTGGAGGAGAGGTTATCTGGATTCAATGGTCCTGAACACTACTGGCCCCTCCTCTTGACCAGCCGAGCTGTTGGCATCGCCCTCCTCCTATTCCCTGAAAACATGGGCCAGATCCCAGATGATAATCTATCCATGTCACCCATGATCCACGGTTTTTAGGTAATTTGTACATATAGCTCATGTCTTACATGTGTAGGAATCTTAAGTCATTTAAATGCAGTCCTTCTAAAGACAGGGATGCGGGTAATATAGTAGTGATCATATTGTTGTTTTTCCCTGTAGGGTAGAAATTGCTCCAAAGTCTGACAAGAAGTGCAAAGCTAAAGGAAGCTACTAAGGCTCTGGCTATAAGAAAGAAATGCAACAAATGGAGGCTTGGAAGTTGGGCAGCTGCACCTTAAATAGGGTGAAATTCAATAGTATACAGTCATGCTGTTAACTTCTGAAGGACTTTCTGGAAACAAGTTCCTTTCTTTTTTTTTTTTTTTTTTTTTTAGTGAGGCAATTGGGGTTAAGTGACCTGCCCAGGGTCACACAGCTAGTAAGTATTAAGTGTCTGAGGCCGGATTTGAACTCAGGTACTCCTGACTCCAGGGCCGGTGCTCTATCCACTGCTCCACCTAGCTGCCCCACAAGTTCCTTTCTTTTTCCTGTTTGAAGGTATTTTATTATTAGGGAGATATGTTACACTATGGTGACTTTACATTATGGACTTAGATTTGAGGGAGACCAGGATATCTAGATTTCAAGAAAAGGAAGTTTACATTTAATGAAGTTTCACAAAATAGAATTTCCTTAGTTAGACCATATGTCCCAACTTTCAACTCAGAAAACATGGTGGAACACTAATGCTGCTCAACACATTAGTGAGCTAATGATTGTAAATTAATTGATCTGATTAACTCATTAGCACACATTGTCACCCAACAGAGCTGATGAGATGAACCTAAATGCTTTATCTGCCATCATCTTCCAGGTTTTGATGCATACCTAGGAAGCCACACTGTAAAATAATTTTTATTTTAATTTATTATTTATTTATTTTCTTATTAATTTATCCATTTATTCATTCATTCATTCATCCACCCATCCATCCATTAATTCATTTATCTATTTATCTATCTATCCACATATTTATTTGGTCATCTATTTAGTTATTTGTTCATTTATTCATTTATGTTTATTTATTGATTTATCTATCTATTAATTAATTTATTTATTTATTCACACACTCATTTATTTATCTATCCATTCATTTGTTTGTTTGTTTGTTTGTTACTACTAGAGAATGGAGATACTGGGCAAATGTGCTATTTCCTTGGCTAACTTATAAACATGAAGCTTAAGATCTTTGCTAGAGGGGAATCAATGGATAAGTAGAAGCTGCCTGTGAGGATTTCTGATGCCAATCTGTCCTCAAACTCCAAAGCACCTGAAGAAAAGCTATATGCACACTTCATATAGGTTTTGGCTTAAAGAATAGGATTTTGATGGTTGGTTTTTACATGAGCCTTATGGGGAGTCTAGGGTTAAACTAAGAAATAATTGGTAGTAGTTGACTATTAATGAAAAGTAGGCAACTCATTTAAGCTCTCAGTGTCCTAGAAAAGTGATTGTAAGTTAGAGAGTTGTTGATCTCCATTGGTAGAGAAAGTTTCCACACTGACAGTGCCTTCATCTAGAAAATCTAAATTGTTTACCACACCAAATTTTTTTTTAAGCATTAGATACTTTTTGTGACTAGCTAATTTAATTAAGGCTTCCATTCTGTAAGATGAAAAAACTTCAGTGAGAAGAAAAACATGTCGTGCTTCTTATCTCTTAGCTATACATACCTATCAAAAAGCCAATCCATTTCAACCAAAAGTCAAGAGCAAGGACAGCAAAGTAATACCCTACATTTGTGCAATGCTCTACAGTTTTGTTTTAAAAAACACAATGATTTTCACAAACTTTATATAATTTACTGTGGTTTCACAATCCACTTGGTCAACTGAAGACATTGTTCTCTTTGTTCAAGTCTTTACTCATTCTTTCACTGATCCATTCAACTCCTACTATGTACCTACTGTGTGAAGAAGCACTGAGGTAGATACTGGGGGGAGGGGCGGGAGGTATAATAATAACTATGATATGGACCCTACCTTTTAGGAGTTTACAACCTACCTAAATGTTTTCCTTATAAACTTGAACATATGCTATGAACGCGAAAAATCACAAAAAGTCAATCTGTTAGCAAGCACTAATAAAATGCTTACTGCTCACCAGGCACTGTGGGGAGACAAAGAAAGGCACAAACATGGTGCCTATTCTCAAGGAGCTCACATTCTAGTGGGGCAGATAACATACAAATAACTGAGTATACAAGGATATATATAATTTATCTTTTTATAATATAGGTAATAATACAGTGCAATGGAAGGTGATATTACAGAAAGGGGATTGTAGAGGAGAGGGGAGGATCAGAAAAGGCCTCTTGTAGAAGATGGGATGTGAGATGAGTCTTGAGAAAAACCAGAAGTGTAGATGTCAGGACAGTGCATTCCAGGCATGAGGTTTGGGGGTGAGGGGAGGGGGCAGCCAGTCCAAACACATGTCAGGAAATGTAGTATTATGTGTACAGAAGAGCAAGAAAACCATTGTTACTGGCTCTTGGAATTCATCTAGGAAGTAAATTGTCAGAAGAATGGAAAGGTAGAAAGTGGAGAAATTGTGAAGGGCTCCACATTTCAAAGGATTTTATACTTGATCCTAGAAATAATAGGGAGATGTTGGAGGGATGACATAGTCAGACCTGTGATTTAGAAAAATCACTCTGGCAGCTGAGTGAAAAATGGATTGGAGTGAGGAGAGACTTGAGGAAGGTATAGTTCTAATCAGGATAAAAAAGTAGGGAAAGTCTCTCTAATAATAAAATCAAAAAATGTAAAGGCCATCTAACTCAACCTTTCCATGAACAGGAATCCCCTTTATGATACTGCTAACAGGTAACCATCTAGACTATCTATGATGAGGGGGAGTCTCATTGACTATCATGGCAGATCATTCAACTTTTGAATGGCTCAAATTATTAGGAAGTTCTTCCTTACATTATGCCTAAACTTGTGTATCTGCAACTCTTTCTACTTCAAGAGGTTGTTAACTTTTTGTGTGTTATAGACATTTTTGGCAATCTGTTGAAGCCTATGGAACCCCTTCTCAGAATAATATTTTTAAGTAGTTGAAGGAAATGGTAAATTTTGGTTGGAGGTAGTGAAAATAAGGATGTCATTTTTTTCCATGTAAGTTCACCCTGAAACTTATTCTTTTTTTTCCTTCTTAATGCAGTTTGATTTATTGTGAAAATACAAGAAGTTTGGGAATAATTCCCTTCCGATTTCAGTGTTAGAGACAAGGTCTTAAACTTGTGAGCACTGATTCCGTCCATCTTCATCCTTTCTCAGGTTAAGCCATGTTATTCTGGGTAACCTCTTCTATAGGACAATTTGTGAGCCTGGAGCTCTGGACTTGGGAGATAGCACAGGATGCCTGAGAACCTTCTGGTAGTTGTGACACTGGCTTTGTCTTTCAGGATTCTATGAATAATGACACCCGAGGTTAAGAATTCATGTTCTGGGGGCGGCTAGGTGGTGCAGTGGATAAAGCACCGGCCCTGGATTCAGGAGTACCTGAGTTCAAATCTGGCCTCAGACACTTGACACTTACTAGCTGTGTGACCCTGGGCAAGTCACTTAACCCCCATTGCCCCGCAAAAAACCAAAAACAAACACAAACAAAACAAACAAAAAACAAAACAAAAAAAAGAATTCATGTTCTACCTATTTCCTAGTTTTCCCCTCTGGTATAAACAAACAAAACCTAATTACTCTTCTACTTGATAATTCTTTAGCTACTTGAAGAAAGAAGTCATCTCTTTTTCAGGGTAAACATTCTCAGTTCTTTCAACCAATCTTTGAAGTTCTCCAGTTTTCTCACTATCCTGATTACCTTCCTTTGGATACCTTCTAATATGTCAATGTCTGTCCTAAAATACAGCACCTGGAATTCAACACATCATTCCTCACATGACCTGACTGCAATAAAGTAGCATTTTCACCTCCTTAGCCTTTGTCTTTTCAATATAGTTTAAGATCACTTTAGCTATTCTTTTTAGATGCCATATGCTTCTATTTACTCTTTCTGACCTTGTGGTCCAAAAAAGTCCTTAGATCTTTATCACAAGGATTGTTATATGACTATGTTTTCCCCACCTTATACTGCATAATTGAATCTATGAATTTACATTGACCATATTACATCTTGAATTTGATCCAAAGTTATAGCTTGTTGAGATCTAATATGATAAGCATACATTTAAGATATCCTTAGAAACTTACTTTTTTAAGTTAAAAAAAATTTTTAGGGGGCAACTAGGTG
Organism: Dromiciops gliroides; assembly: GCF_019393635.1. Taxonomy (NCBI): domain Eukaryota; kingdom Metazoa; phylum Chordata; class Mammalia; order Microbiotheria; family Microbiotheriidae; genus Dromiciops; species Dromiciops gliroides. The sequence goes on from NC_057864.1 coordinate 133,992,386, forward strand.
GCACAGAGGATAAAGCACCAGCCCTGGATTCAGGAGGACCTGAGTTCAAATCTGACACATACTAGCTGTGTGATCCTGGGCAAGGCACTTAACCCTTATTGCCCCACCAAAAAATTTTTTTTAAAATTAACAAGCAATTATTTTTTCTCCCTCCCACCCTTCTCCTAAAAAAAAAATCCTAAAAAAAAAAATCCTTGTAATGCATATGCACTAAAGAAAAACAAGTTCCCATATTGACCACGTCCAAAAAATGTGTCTCATTCTGCATATTATACCTCATTTTCTATCAGAAGGTAGGTATTATTTTAAATCATCAATTCTCTGGCTTGAGAGACTTTCTCAAAGGTACTGATGAAATAGAAGCATACTATGCCTATGGCATTCCCCTAATTTACCAGTATGGGAACCTTCTCAAAAAAGGAGACAAATTTAGTCTATAATGATTTGTTTTTGATGAGCTGACATTGGCTCTTAGTGAACAATCATTTCCTTTATATTTTTATTTTTTAAAAATTTTTTGGTGGGGCAATGAGGGTTAAGTGACTTGCCCAGGGTCACACAGCTAGAAAGTGTCAAGTGTCTGAGGCCGGATTTGAACTCAAGTCCTCCTGCATCCAGGGCCGGTGCTTTATCCACTGTGTCATCCAGCTGCCCCCAATCATTTCCTTTTTAAATGATCACGTCATCCCTTTAATAATACATCCAAGAATTTTGTTAGGAATTGATATCCAATTTACCTGACTATAGTTTGAAGACTACAACCTCTTCCCTTTGTTGGAAAATTGAGTTACTTGTCAATTTCCAGTCTTGTAGAACCTAGTTCATTCTTTGTGATTTTTCCAAAGATCACCGACAGTTGTTCAATAACCAAAAAGGCCAGTTCGTTCTCATTTTCTCTCTCTCTCTCTCTCTCTCTCTCTCTCTCTCTCTCTCTCTCTCTCTCTCTCTCTCTCTCCCTCTCTCTCTGTTTTAGTACTGTGAGGGTCGAAATTAAATATATTGAGTGTTATTTGGGTGACTCGCCTTAATATTGGGGTCCTGGAAATATGAGGGACCTTTTTAGGTTTAATCTCCCCTCTTAACTATTCTTTTTAGATATTTCTCCCAGGCCAATAAGAAAGGAGCCTTTAAGCTTTAGTTCACAAAAGGATCAGGTTTTATTACTTGGGAATTAATTAAACAACAAAGGTGAAACTAATAAAAATCAAAGATAAGGAAATGGGAAAATAGAAATACAGATAGATGCTCTTCACTCTAAACTTAGCCTAAGCTGGTTCAAAGGAATTTAGGGTTTTCAGTAGGTAACTCACCAACCTGAACAGCCCACCAGTCTAAGTTGCTCATGCTCCACCATGACCTCAGTCAACTACCAGAGAGAGTGTTCAGTGTCCCAGACCAGCAGTGCCTCGCCTGCCTTCAGGTCGCATTCAATCTCTCCTTCCCCAAAAGGGGAGGTCCTTCAAAAGCTGCTCATGGAGAGTTCTCCTTCTGACCTCAGTAGCATACGTAATCTCAGGGAGGACCAGGTGTGGCCCCTCCCAAATGATTCAGCTAAAACTTGCAATATTAGGGGGCAGCTAGATGGCGCAGTGGTTAAAGCGCTGGCCCTGGATTCAGGAGTACCTCAGTTCAAATCCAGCCTCAGACACTTAACACTTACTAGCTGTGTGGCCCTGGGCAAGTCACTTAACCCCTATTGCCCCGCAAAAAAAAAAAAAAAACCAAACTTGCAATATTAATCTTTACCACAAATAATTTTTACCACAGTACCTTGGGATTATAGTTCATCAGAGTTGCAATTTACTATTATTCAAAGTCCTTAGATATTCTCTTACCTTCTCTCTGCTTATTTTACCATTTATCTGCTGCATGTGCTTAACTATGCCCCCCACCCCCACCCTGCATTCCCATTCTTCCCAGTTTGAAGAATATTCTCTTAGGTAAAGGAAACAAATGGAGAAAAACAAAGAGTTTATTTCAATTCCTTCAAAGCTGAGTTCAAGTGCCACCTCCTATAAGTAGCTAATCTCAATCTCTAACAGTTGCTGGTATATTTCTCCTGGAAATTACTTTGTATGTATGTAATGCCTTTTTCAAATACCTATGTCACAGAGACTTTGTTTTAAAATTATTTTTTAACATTTTTTCTTTTTAAATTTAGAGTTTCTGATTCTCTCCCTCCTTCCCACCCTTCCCATACCCACTGAGAATACATGTGAAATCATGCAAAACATATTTCCATGTTAGCCATATCACAAAAAGGCAAAAAATGTATAAAAAGTGAGAAAAAATTATTTGCACTCTCTTTGGAGGTGGATAACATTTTTTCATCATGAGTCCTTTGGAACTGTCTTGGATCAAGGTATTCATCAGAGTAGTCAAGTGTTTCACAGTTGATCAGCATTACAACACTGCTGTTACTGTGTACAATGATCTTGTGGTCCTTTTCACTTCACTTTGTATTAATTTATATAGGTCTTGCCATGTTTTTTTCTGAAAACATCTCTCTCATTTCTTATAGCACAATAGTCTTCCATCACAATCATATGCCACAATTTGTTCAATCATCCCCCAATTTATGAGTATCCCCTCAATTTCCCATTCTTTGCCACAATAAAAAGAACTGCTATGAATATTTTTGTACATATAGGTCCTTTTCCTTTTTCTTTGATTTCATTGGGGGTATAGACCTAGTAGTAGTATTGATGAATCAAAGGGTATAAAGCTTTATAGCCCTTTGGGCATAGCTCCAGATTCTTCTACAGAATGGTCAGACCAGTTCATTATTCCACCAACAATTCATTAATGTACCTATCTTTCCTCATCCCCTCCATCATTTATCATTTCTGATAGTTGTGAGGTGGTACCTCAGAGTTGTTTCTCTAATCAACAGTGATTTAGAGCATTTATTCATATGATTATAGATAGCTTTGATTTCTTCTTCTGAAAACTGCCCGTTCATATCCCTTGACCATTTTTTAATTGGGGGATGGCTCTTATTTGTATAAATTTTACTCGGTTCCCTATATAGTTAAGAAATGAGGCCTTTATCAGAAAAACTTACTATAAAGTTTTTTGATATTACTTCATTATCTATGGTACCTTTTAGCAAAATGTAATTTCCTTGATTATCTCTTTCAAATAGGTCTAATTTTGCTTTTGCTTTATCTGAGATCATGATTGCCATCCCTGCCTACTTCACTTCAGCTGAAACATAATAGACTTTGCTCCAGCCCTTCATTTCAATTCTATGTGAGTCTTTCTGTCCCAAGTGTGTCTTGTACACAACATATTGTTTGATTCTGGTTTCCAATCCATTCTGCTATCTGCTTCTGTTCTATGGGTTAGTATATCTCATTCATGTTCATAGTTATGATCACTAATTGTACATTTCCCTTCATCTCATTTTCCTATGTTTATCCTTTCCTCACTTTTTAAAATCCTGTCCCTCTTCAAAAGTCTATCTTGCTTTTGTCCACTGCCTCCCAATCCACCCTCCTCCTTAACACCCCTCCCCAATATCTCATTCCTTTCCCCTCCTGTCTTCCTATTGAGGGGGATAGATTTATGTATACAGCTGAGTGTACGTACATATGTATGTATGTATATATGTATGTGTCTATATATAGATGGATATATGTGTATATGTATATAAGTGTATGTATATACACACACACACACACACCTTCCTCTTTGAATGAATTCCAATGAGAGTGAGGTTCAGGCATTTCCCCCTCTACTATAAAAGCTCTTCCTCATGTGCCCCTTTTTGTCCTATTCTACCTCTCCCTTCCCCCTTCTCTCATCATATCCCTCTCTGTCCTGGAACTGTGACCCAGAACTGCTTATGGGCAACAGAGTTGCCAGTCAGTGCCAACTGCACCCAGAGCCAGCAAAGGGTCTCCTATAATCTTTTTTCTGACCAGTTGTCTGGGCTAAGAGTTCCCAAAGCTGCTGATGTTGCTGTTATCTCCAAGGCCCACAGTTGGTGCTCCTCCCATGCTCTAGGCCTTTCCCTACCCCATTATTACAAACCTCTCTGGCAGACCTCCTAAGTTGTCTTAGGTTGGAAAAATGTTTCTATTTAACCTTTTGTTGGCTCTGCTACTCCAAAATTTAATTTGAAGTATTATTTTATTTTGGGGGCAGGGCAATGAGGGTTAAGTGACTTGCCCAGGGTCACACAGCTAGTATGTGTCAAGTGTCTGAGGCCAGATTTGAACTCAGGTCCTCCTTAATCCAGGGCCAGTGCTCTATCCACCATGCCACCTAGCTGCCCTTGAGATGTTATTTTAAAATTGTTTGCAAGGAATATTGGGAGAGTTGAACTGTGTCCCAATTTGTACTTCACTATTTTGTACCCTCTCAGAGACTGAATACTTTCATTGTAACTTTATGAGCCAAAGAGAGCCAAGTAGAATGTTGAGAAAAGTAGTTTGTGCAGACAGTTTTGATTTGACAGTGGAGAGATGCCTGACTGAAGTGCTTCTCCCTGTGGAGATCAATGACGAATCTGGAGAAGATAAGGAGAGAAGGTGTCATGAAACTTCACCCTCATCAGAACTATTGTGAGATGTTATTAAAAGAAATCCATTTAGAGTTTCTGAAGACCTGGTAAATAAAGTATATTTTGAAAAGACTGTTTTCCATCCTTACTCAAGAGAGGACAAAGAGAAAGAACTAATCTTGCTTAGTCCTAAGAAACTGAATATAATTCTTGAGAAGAAACAGCAAGATGATTCTTAAGAGTCTTTAATCAGTATCTGCAATGAACTGAATGATGTGAGACTGAGTTTCCAGACAAGTGGGGGAAAAATCGTCTACTGTTATATTGAAAGTTTGAGATGACTCAGGCTATGTCTAGCCAAAATCTTGTAAATAAATCTTGGCTTTGATTTATTATTCCCTTCATTTGTTAATAAATTACATTGATTCAGTAATTTTATCATTTATTTAATTATAGAGGAATAAGGGTAATTACTAATTAAAAGATTTCTCCAGTTTATTAAATAATTAATATTTAACGAACAGGGCTGGAGGCTCAAGCTAATTAATGAGAAGAGATTGCAATATTATTAATAATAAATTATGCAAATATGCAACTAGATCACTATAGAGTAGTGGTTCTTTATACTTTTAAAATTGTTGAGGACTCCAAAGAACTTTTGTTTATGTGGTTTATATCTTTTGATATTTGCCAAGTTAAAAAAGATCTTTCTATTATTTATTTAATTAATTTAAGGGAAAACATGAATAACATTAAAATAATGATTTTTGAAAAAATAAATATATTTTCTAAAACAAAAAATGAGAAAAGAGGCATTGTTTTCCACATTTTTATAAATCTCTTTAATGTCTGGCAATAGCAGACATCTGGATTCTCATATATACATTTAATCTGCTATGATATATTATTTTGATTGAAGTATATGAAGAAGCTCTGACCTCACAGAAATGTAGTTGGAAAAGGGATAGATATTTTAAATAGGAAAATAACATCTTAATGTTATTATAGAAATAATTTTAACTTCTTGGACCCTTTGGAAATTATTTTGGAAACCTCCGGGGGTTGGTGGATCACTCTCTGAGAATTGCAGTTATATAGCTCAGGGGGATAAATGTAAATAAGAAACTGAATCAAATGATAGGCTGAGGAAGCGACATATAATGTGAGATGTGCTATCACCCAAAGTACATGAAGGGTCATCTGGTATCTTTCAACCTACTACATATATCTTATTTCTAATGTTCTATGTACATGTTGTCTCCTCCCTCACTGCCACCCAATAGAATGCAAGTTCCATGAATGCAGGGAAGGACTTTTTGGATTTTGTAATATAACTCCAGACTTATTAGTTTTTCCACTGCTTCCCTTCATACCTGGACTAAAGACTGATTTCATAAGCATAATATGGGAGAATTATCAGAAAATCACTTTCCATTATATTGGGAGTCATACTCAATATGAGTCATCAGTATGATATGGCAGCCCCAAAGCTAAGGCAATCTTAGGTTTCATGAAGAGGAGAGTTCACTTCTAAGCTGCATACTTTGGGTTGGACATTGGTAAGCTGGAGAGTATCTAGAGCACAGCAACCAGGGTTGTGATGAACTTACACATAACGCCATATGAGAATCTGTTGAAGGAACTAGTGATGTTAGCATGGAGAAGAGTCAGAGCACATAGGATAGATATCTCAAGTATTTGGAAAACTGTGGGGCAGCTAAGTGGTGCAATGGATAAAGCACTGGTCCTGGATTCAGGAGGATCTGAGTTCAAATCCAGCCTCAGACACTTAACACTTACTAGCTGTGTGACCCTGGGTAAGTCACTTAACTCTCATTGTCCCACAAAAAAAAAGAAAGAAAGAAAGAAAAGAAAAGTATTTGAAAAACAGTCACATAGAAGAGAGATTTGATTCGGTTTGCTTGGCTTCTGAGAGCAGAGGTAGGAGCAATGTATAGAAGGCAGAGAGAGGTAAGTTTATGCTTGATGTAAAGAGAGAACTTCCTGACAATATTCCAAAATGGAAGGGACTCCCTAGAGAGTTAGTAGGTTTCCTCTGACTGGAGGTCGTCAAGGAAAGATTGGATGACCACTTACTGGAGGATCATATTTCAGAGGAGATTTTTGTTCAGAAATAAGTTGAATTGGTTTGTCTCTAAGGCCCCTTTCCATCTCTAATGGAATCTCTGAGGTTCTATTATCAACTGTTCTCAGTTCCATGTAAGGAGTTGTTGTTTTTCTGAATGCTATCATTATATTTTCATATTAGAAGAAAATAATCTCTCTGGGTTTATACTGGGTGGAATCTTAAATTTGACACTTTAAAAATTTATTCACTCATATGACAAATGTTGATTTTTTTCTATGCCGAAGGCACTGTGCTGTTTTCTATTTCAAGTATATTTAAAAAGAAACCCTTTAAAAAATAGCCTTACCCTGACTCCAAAGCTGGCTCTCTATCCACTTCTGGTGTTTAAAAAAAAAAAAAGAAAAAGATGGGCCTTATTTCAGGAAGAAGCACTCTGCCATTTTCTGAACTAAAGCCAACACATTCTAAACTCTGTATTTTACCAATATTTGTGAATAAAGATGAAAACTCAGACTTTCTTCTACTCTTCCCCTAGGGTAATGTTGGGCAGCCATTTTGGGAAGACCAGTGGCTTGAAGTAACATGGGGATTGGTCTCCATCATACCCAGAAGCAGGTGAGACAAGTGAATCAGAATATCCAATGGAGGTTGTCCATTCCTGGTGTTGACCATCCTGTCCCTGTCCCCGTGGCTTGGGAGGTAGCTGAAGCCAGCCAGGCAAGGAATATAGCGGTGATCTCTTGTAGATAGCCAGATGGCAGGGAGACGCCTGCTGTGTGTTGTAATGACTGACTTACGCATGGGGCATTTTCTGCTGGAATTTGCTCTTTTTTTTTCTCAGGGTGCCAGGTGACGTGGGTTACTCTCTCACTTCTAGCCAAGTTACAGGACAATAGTCGAAAACCACCATCTGGTCTTAAAAGACACCTTTAGCAAAACAAACCTTTTTGTTGGTTAGGAACTACAGGTTTTGCTTCAGACTATGAAACGCTTTCCTCATCTCTCATCAGGTGCCTAACCTGAAGGGCTAATAGCATGTAGCCTTATGCCTTCATCTTGTCTGCATTTACTACTTTTCTCAGTGTGTTTTCAGGCTAATTTGGGGGCTCTAATGCACTAATTTTGAAGAAATATCAACCTTTTTTGGAGGACTGGCAATCTTTTTCACTAGTCTCTGTGGTGGAGTAAAATGGACACTGAATTCAGGAGCAGAGGACCTGCATTGAAATGCCAGCTCTGTTTATTAGTACTTGTGTGACCTTGGACAAGTCATTTCACCTCTTATGGAACCAATTTCTTCATCTTTAATAGGAGGGCATGGGATTAGATGACCTCTAAATTCCCATGAAGCTCTGAATTTATTATCTTTATTGAGGTTCATGAGACTTGGAAGAGGGGCCTTGCAGGACATCCTGGACAACCTCTTTATTTTTCAAATAAGGAGTCTGAAGCCCAGAAACAGGTGAAGTGACTTTTCCACAATTACCAACCAGCTGGTTAATGGTGAAGAAAGGACCAAAACTTAGGTTTACTACATTATAAAGTATTGGTAAGACCCTTTAGCTTGACCTATGAGAAAAAGTAAAAGAAATTAGGATATTTTAACATGGAGCAGACTGAGATGAAACTCAACTATATATGCATCAGATGAGGAATGATGGGCAGTAAATCATATCTGAGGCAGCTAGGTGGCACAGTGGTTGGAAGACTGGGCTTGAAATCGAGAAGATTCATCTTCATGAGTTCAAATCTGACCTCAGACACTTAGTAGCTGTTTGACCCTGGGCAAGTCACTTAATCCTGTTGGTCTCAGTTCCTCATCTATAAAACAAGTTGGAAAAGGAAATGGCAAACCACTTTAATATCTTTACCAAGAAACCTCCAAAATGGGGACATGGAGAGTCAGACACAACTGAAACAACTGAACAGCAACAACAACAAAGTCACATTTGATGGGTGGAGTTGAAGGGAGCTTTGACTGACAGCAGAGCAGATGTGGACAAAACCAGCTTTCCAGTGAAAGATAAGCAGAAATGTCCACATGCTACAGTGCATGCATTGTCTATTGGATCCAGTTATCCACAAGCTTAAAAGTCATTGTGACATAGTGAAAACCACACTGAAACTGGTATGAGAAGACCTGGGTTCAAATTCAGCAGCCATGTGACTCTGGGAAGATCATTTAACCTCTCTGATCCTCAGCTTCCTCATCAATAAAATGGAGATAATAATGCTTGTACCATACACCTCATAGGGTTGTTGTAAGGAAAGCATTTTATAACCTGAAAAGTATTATGCAAATATTAATTATTATTAAGTGGAAATAGGGAATCATAGAACTTTAGAGCTAGAAGGATCCTCAGAGTTCATATAATACAACTCTTCATTTATACAAATTGAGAAATTGAGCAATATAGTTCTAAAAGCATAGGTTTAATGTGACTTCTTTTTTTAAGAAAATGTTTAAGAATTAATTTGTTCAGGATATTGATTAACCATCCCTATGACTTGTCCATCCAATTGCATAGTTGTCCAACTGTCTGGACAATGGTTTTAATTATTGTCTATGTCTAGTCAATCAATAAACATTAATTATGTGCCTACTGTGTACCAGGCATTGCCCTAGGGATACAAAGAAAGGTAAAAGACAGTCCAGTCCCTGCCTTCAAGGAGCTCACAATCTAATGGGTAAAGAGCATGTAACCAACTATGTACAAACAAGCTATGGACAGGATAAAGTTGAGATAGAGGAAAGGTGCTAGAATTAAGAGGGATAAGGGAAGGTTTCTTATATAAGTTATGATTTTATCAAGGACTAAAAGGAGGCTAGGTAAGCCAGGAGGTAGGAATGAAGAAGGAGAACATTCCATGCATGGAGAATAGGCAGTTAAAATTCCTGGAGCTGAGAGATGGACTGTTTTATTTGAGGAATAGCAAGGGCACTAGTATGACTGGATTAAAGAGCACATCTTAGGGTTTGGATGTACAGGGAATGAGTATTAAGGTATAAGAAGACTGGAAAGGTAGTCAGGCAGAACTCCAAGTGAATATGGATTCCATTTAGGAAGCTTTGGAGGATTAATGCAATCAGTGTACTGTCATGAGAACCAGGTGCTTCAAGAAGCTTTCACCATCTATAGGGAATCTCTTGTCCATTTGGACTCTGCATGGGAATCCTACATAATCCAAGAAATAACTTTGATAAGTCTACTCACCAAGCTGGTCCACCCATGCAAGTATCTCAGGAAAAATACTGAAGATTAAAAGGGAATGGGACTCAGAATTAAATAGGAGAATGGGAGGGCTTATCTTTGAGAAATGGCACAGTGCTTTTAATGACTCAAGGCATCTCTCTAAAAAGAAAAAATCCCCCATTTCAACATCAATAGTGGATAGATAGCCAGTCTCATTGTTAAGCCTCAAGTTCTGCCTCTGACATATAGCGGCTTTGCGACACCAGCTAATATTTTAGTCTTCAAAAGTTGCTGAGTAAGCAAAGATTTGTATTTGTAGTGGGAGTTTCTTCACTGAGAGTTCTCTGCATCAATGAAATCACAGGTTTTCTCTCTCTCTCTCTCTCTCTCTCTCTCTCTCTCTCTCTCTCTCTCATACACACACACACACACACACACACACATCTTCTTGTGTTGTTCCATGCCTTTGCATTATGGAACATGTCTTTGAAGGATTAAGGTTGAGGGCCCTGCAATGGGGAAGCATTGAACAAGATGCAACATATTACCAAGGAAGATGTATGCAAAAGAAATGACTTAAAGGATCCTTGAAAAAGGAGGGTTATTTATATACCTAAAGTGGCCAAGGCATAATTGTCAGAGAGCCCTGTATACCCCATTGGTACCTGCACTCAATGACAAGATTTCTAGAAAAAGACCTCTGGCATGTTGGGTAGAGAGTCCATGAGTTGAAAAAAGGATGGATGGATTGTGATCACCTTTGTTATAGGGTGCACCCAGGTTGATGAGATCCCAAATCCATCAGAGAACCAAAGTAATATTTAATATTCCCTAAACATTTCTTATTCTCATTGCTTTTAACCTTGTTCCCTAGTACTTATAGAATAAAATCCTATTGAAGTACAAACCATGTTTAAGCAAAGTAGTTATTAAAGTCTTCCTAAAGAGAGTTGCATTTTTTTCTTGCAGAGGCACCAATGACTTTTTTTCTTTTTGGATGGGGCAATGAGGGTTGAGTGACTTGCCCAGGGTCACACAGTTAGTAAGTGTCAAGTGTCTGAGGCCAGATTTGAACTCAGGTCTTCCTGAATCCAGGGCCTGTACTTTATCCACTGTGCCATCTAGCTGCCCCACCATTCGATTGACTTTTAATTAAATTCTTGTAAAAATAAATTTAGGTTCATGGGCAGGGGCACAGACTAAATAATCTTTCCATATGCCTCCAGGCCTATGATAAAAATTCCTGCAATGTATTTTTTCATTCTATTTTTCAAACAGGAGAAACACACCACACAAGGAACAGAATTGGGATCTATTGGAAGCTAGAGGTTAGTGTTCCTATAGGTTCTGAGCCCAATTCAGACCACATGTGGTCCACACTAGTCCTGAGCATAATTGTAAAGTAGGCAAAATATTTTCTTTGTCCTTCCAGCTTCCTCTCTCTTTATTTTTTCCCTCTTCTTTGTTCATTAAATTTACTGAAAAGTAAACTCAAGGCCCATGACAAACTGTTGTTGGTGCTAACTGATCCGTGAATAAGGGTAGACAACTGAGAATAGTCAGAGACATCTCTAAGACACAGAGAATAGAAGGGGGTGCTCTGCCTCTGGCTTTGCCCTCTCCCTCTGCCCCTACATCAACCAATCAGTCAGTCAACTAGTATTTATTAACCACCTATAATGTGCCAAACATTGTGCTAAGTTTTGATGATACAAAGGAAAAACAAATGAAAAAGCCGGGAGTGCTGTGTAGTAACTTAGGGATGGAGATGTCCATGGAAGAGTTGACAAAGAAGAATGACAAAGATGCCAGGGCTCAAAATAATCAAACAAATAAATAACCTTTTCTGCCCCCAAATCTCCCCAGTTACCCAGTGTTCTGTTTTCTTTCCTTTCTCCTTGTTAAAATCTATTCTTAGGAAAATTCATTTATGCTGAATTATGTGACAAGGAATGAATAATATGTTACTAGAGGAATTGGAGACAATGGGAATCGTTGGTGTCATGCAGAATGTGGGACTTGGGTCAGGAAAAATCTGGGTTCAAATTCTATTTCTGACATTTGCCAGAAGTATGGCTATGAACAAGTTACCTAACTTCTTGGAAATTTAGTTTCCTCATCTACAAAATGGGGATATAAATACCTCTAGCACCTACCTCATTGGGTTGTTATGAAGATCAAATGACACAGTGCACTGTAGAACACTTTGCAAACCTAAGGCGCTATATAAATGCAATCTTCTGTGATTATAACTAGGACAACTTTGAAAACACATTCTAATGACTATTATACTTATGAAAGAATGATTTTCCTAAAATGCAGGCCTGATGATGTCATTCCCCTGGTTAATAAACACCGATGACTCCTTATTACCTATAGGATCAAATAAAAAATCCTGTTTGACTGATAAAGCCCTTTATAACTTGGTCTTAATCTTTACTCACTTTATGTACTCTATTATCCAGTGACAATGGCCTTTTTTGCACTTAATTCTTCTTTGCACATACCACTTCATCTTTGGACTCTGTGCATTTTCATTGGCTGTCCTCCATGGCTGGAATGTTTTCCCTCCTGACCTCTGCCTCCTGCCTTCCTTCAAAACTCAGCTCAAATCCTACCTTCTCCAAGAGGCCTTTCTCAGTTACCTCACCCTTTGTTAAACCTTCCTCCCAGCACCTGTAGTGCCTTCTCTCTTACATCACCTTCCATTTTCAATGTCTCTATCTTATATGTCCAAAGCTGCTTGCCTTTTGTATCTCACCTTATGATGTGAACTCCTTGAGGGGCAGCAACCCTGTTTTTGCCTTCTTCATCTTTCCAGGACTTAGCATAACAACTGATACACAGTAAGTTCTTCATAAATGTTTATTGACTAACTGATTAATATGATTCTAAGAATAGGGACAACCTATCTATACTGTTCTGATTAATTTTTTTTTTGTGGGGCAATGAAAGTTAAGTGACTTGCCCAGGGTCACACAGCTACTAAGTGTCAAGTGTCTGAGGCCATATTTGAACTCAGGTCCTCCTGAATCCAGGGCCAGTGTTCTATCCACTGCGCCACCCAGCTGCCCCCAGTTTTGATTAATTTCTTTGGTGCTTTGGAATGTTTATAAAACACTGACCAGGGGTGTTAGCCTAGTCGGACAGGCAGAGCCTAATTCATCTGCATTTGGGGGTTGCTCCCAGATCTTCCAAGCTACCATACCAGTCTTAGGCAACCCAAGCTTCCATGTGAATCCTTTGAATCCCCTACTCTGCTTCTGTCCCTCTCCTCTGACATGAATTAATGAATTAAAAATATTATATGCTTAGTATATACAATGCTCTGTGTTAAATGTTGGAGATACAATAGAAAAGTAACACAGTCCTTCCTCTTAAGGAACTCCCATTCTAATGGGGGAACCAACACATTCAGGTTTTAGTTTCAAGTTAGATAGAAAAGTCTCAAGGTCTTTAGGGTACAGCAGGAAAGTAGATGTTAATGCTTATTCTTCATTGTCATTTCCACTAAAAATCATATCACTTTTTGATGGTGAATCATTTGGCAGATCTAAAGACTTTGGGGACAAAGCCTTGTATTTGCCTCCTTTGTATTCTCTGGTACTTAGCACAGTGCCTAGCACATAGTAGGCACTTGATAAATGCTACTTGACTGAATGAAAAGAACTTTCTGGGTCTTCAGTAGCTATGGCCATTGCGCTTGCAGGAACATTTGCCAAGTAGCATTTCCACAGAGGTTGATTGCCTCCCAAGATGATAAGAATGATACTGGAAAAGATTACTATTCCCAAGGCTTTTGGATAAGGGTCCTGGGCTGTCTCCAGGGGGGTCTGAAAGGATATGGCACTCAAGGTGGTGGTGGTAATTTGACTGGTCTGGTGCATGGTACCCCCCCACCCCTGCCTGTCCACTTTGGCTAGGCTGGCTTACCTCCTTCTCTGTGAGTGGTAGTTGGTGGGGATGACTGGCCCCCTCTCAGAAGTTGCTTCTCCAGATAGTGGCTGGAAGGAAGAAGAATGGTCTGAGAGGGGGATGTTACTACTCCTAGGCACTTGTGCTTATCTGTCTATTGGTGGCAGTTGGTTGTTGAAGTGGTGGTGGAAAAGGTGAGCTCTATACTCAACACAATGTCCACCACAAATCCATAATGATTTCTCCCCTGATTTATTACTTTGGGGGCTGGGATGGAATATTTCCAAGGCTCTTGTGCTCAGGGTCTTGGGATCTTTCCATCAGGGTGTGGGGGAAAATGATGATAATCTTCTACTGCAGGTGCTTTAGCTACTGAATACCCAGGAAAGAAAGTTCTTGCCCAAAACGACACAACCTGAATAATGTTAGACCATGACAGGGCAATTACTATTAATACTATTATTGCTAGAAATAATCTTGATGAAACATCTAACAAGAGGAGCAGGATGCCCTATATGACATCACACATAGGTGGTCATCTATTCTTTCTAGTAAACTCTGTGGTAGCCTCGAGCATCTAAGGTTGACTGTTATTACTGAGCTCATAGATCCAAATACCTAGAATGGTCTTAGAATCACCTTGACTTCCCTTTAGCATTCAACCCAGATATGACCTTGGTAGGCTCAGGTCAGGTTCCTCCAGACCTATTTTAACTTGTATTTGTGCTCCTAGTCTGTCCAGGTCCCACTTCTAAGCTGAGAAGGGAGAAGGTTTTGCTTCAACAATTTGGCACTTGGTCAGTTTGTGGATGAGAAGTAGGTCATAGCAATTCAAGCAGGAGATGGTCTGGGCCAGGGTTTCGTCCCTGTGGAAGCTGATCACGGAAAGATCTCAGTGGGGCCAGAAGAGAGGCCTGAGAGACTGGACATGCCATCTGGCACCCCTGAGGTGATTATCTTTACAGCAAGCCGTATGCCAAGAAGCGGTGGGGGAGGCAAAATATAGGGGATTTGCTGGCAGGAAAGTCTAATCCTTAATCTTGTTACAGAGGGGAAAGAAAAATGTGTATGGACCTTTTGAAGACAGGTAACGTGGTATACTGGAAGGCACACTGGACTAGGTTGTGTCCAATGTGTGTTGGGGATTAGCCAGTGGAGAGCAGGTGGGAGAGCGTCAAGGAATCCTGCCAAAATGGGGCAGGCATGGTTTGAGCACACTGCTCAGTTCCAGGGATAAGAACAGGCAACCAACAATGCAGTCCATAGGTCAAAACCAGAAATCTGAGTGATACCTGAACCAAGGAGTTAGCCAAGAAAATGTGATCTGACTTCAGACAATGAGGACCACACATAAAGCTGAATCAGGAGGACAGTATGGAGGAAGAATGATGGTATATCAAGTAATAATGGTTTGATTCATATAAAGAATCAACACCACTTTTCTTTTTCTGGTTTGGTGTCATGACTGTGACTATGATCAGACTTTCAAAGAAGTTTGCCTCCAGTACCTTCATTTCAGAAGGAAGGTATGGTTTCATTCCAATGAGTCCAATGAAATCACTATCACTCACTCACTCCCATTGGCAAATCTGGAAGCTGATTAAAGATGGGTTAATCATTTGGAAGCCTGTGATTTGTTGGGTCACTCTTGTACACAATGCTGGAAAAGCACTCTCATTCACCAGAAGGGTAGACACATGGGCATTAGTCAGAGAAAGGATACAGTCAACATGAAACACCTGAGAAAATGACCTGGATGAGGACAAGGCCTCTCCTCTGTGTGCTCTGCAGACAACAGGAATCCAAATAGATGGAGTATCACAGATATTGAAGGTAAAGGGAAGTAAGATGCTTAAAAATAAGTGGCTTCATAAGGAATGCCATGTGAAACTGAAGGCAGATAAGGGAGACCCATAAGAAACTTCTGCCTAATAAAGTTGAGCCACACAGGTCCAAGACTAAGAAAGCAGAAAAAAAAAGCATTAGGAAGAATATTTATATGCTAAGAATTAGAGATCATTAAGATTGTTCAAGGGAACCAAGAAATGTTCCCTTATCTCCTTTAAGCATAGTACCGAGTTACAAATCTTGTTCAATAATACTTTTCCAACTACTGAAAAAAAAGAAATCATTCTGCAGCAATGTTATTTTTAGCAATTAACTATAGGACCATAGGATCAAAGATTTAAGCTAGAAGGGATGTTATGAATGCTCTAGTTCATGCCCTGTATAATATAGATGAAAAGAAAGGGGTCCTGAAAATTGCAATGAATTTACTCAAAATCATACAGGGAGTAATTGAAGAATCACGTGTCCTTCTTTTCCTCAAATTAATGGAAGGTAATGTAGCCATGGGCTCCTTCCTTCCCTAGCCCTTGAAGCAAGTGCCTGATGAAACATAATTGGTGGAATGGTGGAATAGATTGCCTTAGGAACTAGTGGATTATCACTCCCCATTATTCTCATCCCCTGACTTGGAGGTCTTTAAGGAAAGGCTAAATGATCACTTGTTGGCAGTTTTTTTTTTTTTTTTAGAGAACACTCTTTTCTGGTTATAGGATGACCTAGATGTCTGCCAACATCCCTTCCCACTCAAGAATTTGTTGATTCTGTGAAGAATTCTACCATCTCTGAGGAAGGTTGGGGATGTTTTGGTTCCCATATTCTTTTTTTAGGCTCATAGTTTTTGCTTTCTAACAGATATTGGACATTAACTCTGTTACCTTTGCAATTTCAGGATCTCTTTGACTTGTTCCAGAGTCCAGAGTGTTGGATTCGGAGTCAGGAAGACCTGAGTTAAAAGTGACTCCTTCCTTGTTCCTGGTTAAAAATTAGTAGGTAGGAGCAAGGATTTAAGGGGTATGAGTCTGGCTCAGGGTAGATCTGGGATATTTATTAGATGGATGATTCTAGTCAGTAGTCAATAGACCATGGACTCTGCTATCTGCGTGATTTTGAAGGCACCTATAGGCTTTCTTGGAAAGTTTTCCAGCATGTAGGTTTCAGGTAACTAGCTAGACTTGATCTGCAACTCAGATAGGCTCCCTGTAGGTGCACTGTGGGTTGGTTCCCTGTTTACATGCCACTTTTGCTGTCCATATGGTATGTTACAAGCCAGCCTGGGCAGTCTCCAAATCCTCTAAGTAGTTGTCAATCACTAGAATCCTGGTGGAAGGCATGAGTGCTGGGAATGATTGCTTTGGAAATCACAGTTTGCACAAAAGGGGGTGGTTTGGGTGGATGAGCAAACCGAGTTATTGGAGTAGAGTTCAGCCATTGGAGAGAGGGATGAGCCAATCATCTTGTTGATAGGATATATGATACTGTGATACTGCTGAGAATTTAGCCAATGTTCTTTGTCTGTGACTTGCCTTGTCATTCTTGTACCCAATGCTGGAAAAACACTCATGGAACATGGCCATTAGATGAAGAAAGGTTACAGTCAATACTCAAATGCCTGAAAAGGTGACTTGGATGAGTACCTGAGTTCAAATTATGCCCCACACATTCACTAGCTATATGACCCTAACCAAGCTCCGTAACTTTACTCATCTCCAATTTCATCTGTAAAGTGGGCATTACAATAGCATCCACCTCACCAGCTTGTTGTAAAGGTCCAGTGAGATACATATTATAGCAATTTGCAAAGCTTAAATTGCTATATAAATTCAGAGAAGAGCCTATATGCCATAGAGATTTTTAAAAAAAGATTGCATGGAGGAGGCAGCTAGGTGGTGCAGTGGATAAAGCACCGGCCCTGGATTCCGGAAGACCTGAGTTCAAATTCGGCCTCAGACACTTGACACTTACTAGCTGTGTGACCCTGGGCAAATCACTTAACCCTCATTGCCCTGCAAAAAATAGGTTTGAAAAAAAGCCTGTAGAGAAGTGAATACTGTCCAAAAGTGTGAGATAGGCTGTGGACACTGGTTGGAGGTCAGAAGGACAGAAGACCACATAGCCATAACATTTTTTGGAGGAATAGGTGAGTGACTTCAATGTTGGCCAAATGTCTTGCTTGAGGAAGAAAATAAGCAATCTTGGTCATACAGCCAGGAAGAGTCAGAGATGAGGTTTAAAATCAGATTTTCCTGGTTCCAAGTCTACCATACACTTCACCATGGAGATTGAAGTAAACCTTTTTTTTTTTTTTTTTGATTTGCTGGAGATGTCCTCTCTTAATGCCCTTTGGAATGCTTTAGAACATAAAGGTTCATAACCTGGAATCTATGAACTTAAAAAAAAAACCCAACCCTGGATAATTGTATCCAATATAATTGGTTTCCTTTGCAGTCCTGTGTATTTTATTTTATGCACTTAAAAATATTATCCTGAGAAGGAGTCCATAGGCTTTATTGGATTTCCATGACACAAAAAAAGCAAAGAACCCCTGCTTTAGAGGTTTGAAATAAAATAAACGTTATCTTCCTTTACGAGAGGAAGGCAGACATTTTTAATTTGTAAAATGTTTCCTTTACACTGGTAACTAAAATGAAAATTACAGTGCGAGATTAAAAAAAGTTCCCCATCTTCTCTGTGGATGGCAAGGGGACTGCTGTGTGTGTCACAGACTACATGGTGATTAATAGTCTAAACTTTTAAAAAGTCCTTACTATGCATCTGAGTGATGCGGAGATAAAGACAGACCAAAGCAGCGTTCCTGTCCTCAAGGAGTTTACCTTCTAGTGGAGGAGACAACGTGCAAACATTTTACATATTAGACATGTGTGGTGTAAATGGAAGGCCACCTTAGAGGGAATATGCTAGCAGGTGTGGAGGCATCAGGAAAGGTTTCTTGTAAAAAAGGGATATGAGTGAGTCTTGAAAGAAGCCAGGGAAGCCAGGAGGTGTCAGAGAGTACACAACCCGCAGAAACTTTCCTAGAGACAAATGCATAATCAGATGGCAATACTATCCAAAGGGGGCTTTTTCATCTGGGATTTAGGATTTCAAAAGCATGGGTAACTCCTAGTTTGTAAATTTCCTCCACTGACTCAGAGCAACAACTTGTGCCCCTTAAAAGGTGGCCTGAGGCACTGAGGGGTTAAATAGCTAGCTAGTATACATATGTCAGAAGCAGGAATGAAATTCAGGTCTTTTCCTTTCCTTTCCTTTCCTTTCCTTTCCTTTCCTTTCCTTTCCTTTCCTTTCCTTTCCTTTCCTTTCCTTTCCTTTCCTTTCCTTTCCTTTCCTTTCCTTTCCTTTCCTTTCCTTTCCTTTCCTTTCCTTTCCTTTCCTTTCCTTTCCTTTCCTTTCCTTTCCTTTCCTTTCCTTTCCTTTCCTTTCCTTTCCTTTCCTTTCCTTTCCTTTCCTTTCCTTTCCTTTCCTTTCCTTTCCTTTCCTTTCCTTTCCTTTCCTTTCCTTTCCTTTCCTTTCCTTTCCTTTCCTTTCCTTTCCTTTCCTTTCCTTTCCTTTCCTTTCCTTTCCTTTCCTTTCCTTTCCTTTCCTTTCCTTTCCTTTCCTTTCCTTTCCTTTCCTTTCCTTTCCTTTCCTTTCCTTTCCTTTCCTTTCCTTTCCTTTCCTTTCCTTTCCTTTCCTTTCCTTTCCTTTCCTTTCCTTTCCTTTCCTTTCCTTTCCTTTCCTTTCCTTTCCTTTCCTTTCCTTTTTTTTTTTGGTGAGGCAATTGGGGTTAAGTGACTTGCCCAGAGTCACACAGCTAGTAAGTGTCAAGTGTCTGAGACCGGATTTGAACTCAGGTCCTCCTGAATCCAGGGCCAGTGCTTTATCCACTGTGCCGCCTAGCCGCCCCCTTGAAATTCAGGTCTTTTTGAGCACAATGTCAGTCTGCTGCTAGCCACTGTTCCACACTGTCTCTCCAAATGTAAAAGCCCTAAATCAACAACAAAAACACGTGGCCGGAATTTGGATACAAAGAGTTCAGAAACAAGGCTATGCTTGATATATACACACACATATATATGCACACACACACACACACACATATATATACACATATATACATATACATACACACACACACACATATATATATATGTGTGTGTGTGTGTGCTTTTTATGCTCAATAGTTAGTAAAACATCTTGGAGGGAGGAGCCTGGTGTATCTAGTAATAATAATCAGACTCATACTAAAAATATATCAATCCATAGAAATGGTTCACATCCAACCTAAGGCATGTAATTGTCTGTTTGACCTTGGGCAAGTCACTTAACTTCTATAGTCTTTGATTTCCTCATCTGGAATGAGGTGGTTTGACTAGATGAACTCTGGGGTCCCTCTGAAATGTAAGAATACATGTCATATTATGGCAGTGGTGTGGTAACCATGCCTAGCAGCCTTCTTCACCTGCCAACTCTCAGTCAATAGTTCTGGCAGACTGGCTTGTCAGATGAACTGGGTTCTGAAGTTCTAGCTCTGCTTCTAATTAGTTGCATGATTTTGATCAGGTCATTTACTGTTTGGGCCTCATGTTCATCATGTGCAAAATGAAGGAAAAGGACCAAGTGATTTCCTCTATTCCAACTGGCTCTACAGTCCTATGAGTGAACAAACATGGCCAAAGGAACAAGGGAGCAAAATGTGTTGGATGGTCACCATCTAGTCCATGGAACACTATGAAGAAATGAGACAATTTCAGTGCATTTGGATTACTCCAACCTTGATAGGGGAGGAGCATCACAGACCAAGAGTCTGACTCTGACAGGCCACAGCCAGCCAATGAGGGCTGACGGTGGTGACATAATGCTTGAAATTTGATCTCCTCCCAGGGAGCGAGATGGGGGTGTGGTTCCTGTGAAACCAGACTGAACAGAAATTAGCCTTCACCAGCTGCTCATGTAATTGCATTTAAATTCAGTTGAACTAATTTTTTTACACTTGATAAAAGCAGTTGTTGTCTTTCCAAATTGTTCCCACTCTTAAATACTTTTTCCCCCCAAACACAATATAAATGTACAATGGTGTGGTTAAATGGGCCCTTCCTCCTTCCTCCATCTCTCTCAGTTAGGGCTGTTCTCCTTCAATCAGATGCTGGTACATGGTTTATTGTTGGAAGTCTAGGAAGTAAAGTGGCCCTATTTGCATAAAATTCTGTGACTCATTGACTCACAGATTGTAAATCAGACGAACATTGGATTTTAATTAATTATATTAATTTTAGGGGGAAACAACAAAACTGAAAAGTCTGCAGTGCTTCATTTACTGAGAAAGCTCTGAAATGTCTTTTATTTTTAGCAAGAGCCATAAAAACATTTCATACCGAAATAATGTAAAAAAAAAAAGGGAGGTTGTATTACTCAGCGTGATCGCGCCCTTTAAAAGATTCTGACATTTCCTATATTTTTGTGAGTTTCTTTAGAAAGAATTATATATACTTATATTACATACATTGTGTGTAATATATATGTATGTGTGTGTATATATATACATATACTCCTTATATATGCATACTCCTATCCACATATACACATACATTTATAAGAACAACTTTATAATACCATCCATCACAACTTGAAATTCTGGTGCCTGGGGCAAGTACCATGAAACAGGTTGGTCAAAAAAGCATGAGAGGGACCCTGGATTATGAACTATGTATGACAGATTCAGTTGTGGAGGGGAGAAGAGAGAAATGCAGCTCATGGACCTCAGACCTTAGGAGAGAGGGATAGACATACCAAGACATCCCTTCCTCAATTGGGTTAAGAGGAGACCTCAGAACACTTCAAAGCACCTTCTAGGAAGGCTGCTACTATGGGGAAAGGGAACAGGGTAGGGCCAGACCAGGTAAGAGTTGGCAGGGCAGGAGGGAAGAAAGCCACCATCTGGTAACTTCATATTTTTTTTTTACCCAATATACTTGCTAACTAAATGCTAAGCTTAGTGGGTTTGTTACTTAATTTGTTTATTTATCAATGGAAGAAGTATAAGTGCTATTAGCTTCTAAATTTTGACAACCCTGGATAAAACCCTGGTTGCTTCAACTTAGTTATGGCTTTGACTATGGGTAGAATTCAGTGTTAAGAGGTTCTATTTTGGACCTCACCCAAGGCAGGGGGTTTCATTGCAAAGCAAGTTCACCTATAACACTTGTCCCATAGCATGAATCCCAAGGATAGTTACAGTGATAATTCTCTGTGTGTGTATGTGTGTGTTTTTAGACAAGCACACATCATGTATATAAACACATATTATAGAATCTTAGCAGGTGAGGAATTAATTTTTTTCTAATGAAGTTAGTGGGTAAGTTATATTGCAGAATTACCTTTCTCCCATGTTAAATTTCTGGATGAATATATCATCCCTTTCTCACTTTCTTTTCTGTGACTTTGAGTATGAAGCATTCAATGGATTACCTACCATTCAATTAAGAGGGCAGCAGGCACAGGGAAACTAAACCAAACCCCCTCCCCCCCCACCCCCCACCCCCGCAAAAAACCCCCCAACCCTCCAAAACCTTGCTGTGGGGAGAGGAATACAGTCCAAATGAATTGGAAGAAAAAACCCACCACAGCTCTTTTTGAAGAGTAAGTGGCTAGTGTGTAGGGGAATTTACTATTATTGAATCCATTTCTCAATTCAACCATGCCTTCAGGTGCAGGGTAGTGCTCCCCTTGAGGTCAACGTGCCCTTTTGTATTTAGAATGGCTTTGTAGAATTGAAATCCCAATTTATTGCTGGCATCAGGGGCAGAAATAGAAATAGTGTTATAAGCTGCTTGGGTAACATTAGACTTTAGCTGTGTGCAGCTGTTTTGATCCACTGTATCTCTGAATCAGAGCTAGAATGACTTTCACTGTATGGTGTGTTGAAAGGAACTAAAAAAGTAAGAATGAAGATTGTCTCAGACCTCAGAGCTCAGTTCTCAGCTTTGTGGTGAGAACTTCAAATTCAACATAATAAGTTTTCTCCTTGACTCTGGTAGGCAATATTTGGGAAATCAGTCTGAATTTCCTTTTTATTCAAAGTGGATGGGTTTGGAATCAGAAGACCCATGTTGGAACCCCATCTTGGCTACTTACTACCTTGGGGACTTTGGACAAGTTAATTTACTACTGAGTTTTCTTCTCAGAAAAATAAAGGGATTATACTAGATGAGTTCAAAGGTCATTTCTATGATCCTATGAAACTATCAATGAGACTAAGAAGAAGGTCATGGAATGTTTACTATGAATACTATTTAATTTCAAATAAATTTTTTATTGGTCTATTGTTTTTAAACTGCCTAAATTTCCCCCATGTATCACTTCCCCTCCTTCCCATAGGCTATCCCATATAACAAAGGGTTTTTTAAAAAGTTAACCAGTATTTATATAGCATTTTATGGTGTGCAAAGCACTGGATATATGGTATCTCTTTTGATCCTTATAACAACTCTATGAAGTAAGTGTTATTCTTATCTCCATTTTACAAATTAAGAAACTGAGGCTGAAAGGGTTAAGTGATCTTAGGAATCTTAAACATTGTAGTAATTTTATTTGCATAATTCCAAATTGTTTTCCTAAGTGATTATACTAAATCACAGTTCCACCAGCAATGCATTAGTAGTAGCATTTTTTTCCAAAACCTCCCCACTTACTATACCCATCTTTTGTCATCTTTGTCAATTTGCTGGGTGTGAGGTGAAATATTTTTTTTTAAATTGTGTTTTTATTATCATTGGTAACATGGAAAATTCTTTTGCATACTTGTTAATAGTATGATTCTTTTAAGAACTGTTTGTATACTTTGACTACTTATGTATTAAGGAATGACTTTTGGACAACTTGGAGAGTATCTAGAGTTGGACAGTCAGGAAAGGAAAAGCCCATGGAGAGAGTGCCATTGAGGACTGGTTCAAAGAACTAGTGATGCTTAGCCTGGAGAAAGGAAAACTTAGAGGTAACAGATATGCTGGCTATTTTCCAGGATTTGAAGGCCCTAAAATGAGCAACTTTTGTTTTCTTGGGTCCCAGAAGATGAACTAGGTCTAGTGTGTAGAAATTGAAAAGAGGTGGATATGCATTTTCCATGCCAATTAAAGCTACTTAAAAATGGAATGGATTACTTCAGATCTTTCAAGGGCTTGATACCAACTGGTCTGGCATGTACAGAAGATTTTTGTTAACATACAAAATGGCCTAGATAATCTCTGATCTCTGTTCTGTTCCTGAGATTTTGCTCTATTACACTTGGCAAATTATTTAACCTTTCTATGTTTCAGTTTCCTCATGTATAAAATGGGGACAACAATTGACTATGTGGCAGTACAGCTTCTTTGGGGAGCTATGGTAGGAGCTTCTGACAAAGGATAATGGAGATGCTTTGAGATTCATAAGTTAATAAGTGTTGAGTTAATAAGTAGTGAACTGCCTATTTAATTTACTTTTGACAAGTTATATAAAGTCATTGGGTCTCAGTTTCCTAATTTGTAGAATAAGAAGATTAGGATAGATAACCTAATGCCCCATTTTTCTATCTGACTTCTATACCTGTTGAACTTTGAAGTTATAAAATTTGACCCCTATGTTTCTAAGAAAATTAAACTTTGAGTTTCTCTGTCAGCAGCATGTAGATTCTGTGCATATATATTTTGTACTGCATTTCAAAGACAGTTTGGGAACATATTTCCTACAGGACAAGTATTTTTATTGTATTATAGTTTTTTGGCATATAATATTTAGATTATCTCTAAGCATTTAATAATCAAGAACTCATGCATACTTCTAAGATTGTCTTTTAATTCTATTCTATAAAACTTTCTTCCATTTAAAAAATTTGAGTTCCAGATGAACTCTCTTTTTCAGAGAATCTATCACTTTGGAGTGTTTTGAATATAAGATAGAGTCTGTTAGAGGCCACTGATGCTGTATGTCAGACTGAATAGGGACATCCATCACATCTTGATTCCTTCATGATTTGTTTATTATCGTTCCCAACATTCAATCAATGAGAAAGGGTAGTAAGTTCTCAGCAACTTAGAGACTTTAATTATGGTCCAGGTTCTTTTACTAACTAGCTATGTGATCTTGTGTTATTTACTTAGTCTTTCTCTTCATCTTAGTGTTCTTTGCACGGGCAAGAAGTTAGACTAGTTAACGTTGCTAAGGTCTCTTCTATTTAAAAATTTTATAATTCTATTAAAACTTTCAAGATTTTATTAAGCACTTCCTATGTGAAAATCATTTTATTATCTGTTGAGTATATAAAGACAAAAAGGAAAATAGTACCTGCCCCTCAGGGAGTTTACATTCCTATGTATGTGTTATAAATGTCAAGCCACAACAAAAACATCAGATAATGGTAGATATAGACTTGAACATCTATAAAACAGGTTTTATTTCTCAAACTTTACCAAGGTCTTAAAACTACCCTCTGCTGAAAGAAAATGGTTTATGTAATGACATTTTATTAAATCTATGCTATATGACCAAGATTGGTGATAGAACAAAGAAGCTACTTTGAACTGGGATTAAGATTTTTCCCTCCTTTTTTGTTTCAAGTTCATTATAATCATTTTAGTCTCATAGATCTCAGTGGCTTATTAGAAGGGTGCAGGGTAAAGAGCCCTGTGAGAGGTAGCTCATAAACAGAATAGGTAAATATATAAACTATCAAAACATATGGATTGGGGGGCAGCTAGGTGGCTCAGTGGATAAAGCACTGGCCCTGGATTCAGGAGGCCCTGAGTTCAAATCCAGCATCAGACACTTGACACTTACTTACTATCTATGTGACCCTTGGCAAGTCTTTTAATCCTCATTGCCCTGCAAGAACAGAAACAAAAATAAATGGATTGGTAGAAATGGAAAATCCAGTCTAAATTTTTCTCATAAGATCAAATATTGTCAAGTAAGTCCTCAAAAAATTTCTCAAAAACAGACAGCCCTTGTACCCTTGTACTCATGTTTAACATTTCCAAATTTTAACATTGACATTCAGAGTTTAAAGTTTTGACAGAAGATGCTGCGAATGAAATAATTCTTGCATTTAATCTTTCCTTCTTATACCATTTTTCTTTTTTCAGTACCTGAAAAAGATGAGCTCTAGCCTAAAAAATATCTAAGCACAAATTCAGACTTACTGACATATATTAATCTAGTCATTTCTCAAATACAGCCCCATATACTTACTACCTGTTTGACCTTGACCAAGTCACTTAACCTCTGTCTGCCTCGGTTTTCCCACCTATAAGATGGGATAAATAACAGCTACGCCAATCTTCAAATCCATCACAAAGTAGTAGAAGGATTATGGGGACAACACTTATTTTTTTAAACAGTTTGATAATTGTATTTTAGCATGATTGGTTTATTTTGTAACCCCAAATATTTTATTTTCTGCATTTCAAAACATTATTTTAAAAAAAGGTTCAGAATGCCAAAGGGGTCTATGACTCATACAAAAATGTTAAGAACCCCTGATCTAAACATATGCTAGAGTTTTCTATCTCTCTGCTAAAATAAAGCAGTTGATAAATATGTTTCTTCACTTGATGATAATTTTGTTCTTCAAAAAAAGTAGAAGCATTAATAATAGCATTTATACATAGCACTCTAAAGTATTCAAAGTGCTTTACAGATATTCTCTCATTTGATCCTCTCAACAACCTTGGGAGGTAGGTGCTGTTATTTATCCCATCTTATAGGTGGGAAAACCGAGGCAAACAGAGGTTAAGTGACTTGGTCAAGGTCAAACAGGTAGTAAGTATATGGGGCTGTATTTGAACTCAGGACTTCCTGATTCCAGGCCCAGTCCTCAATGTGCTACATGACTTAGCTGCCATCACTAATGGGAGATGTAATAAAATCTGTGCTGATTCTAACTATAACTTGTTTCCTATAATTTCAAGGCCTGGGTTCAATATGGGGGCCTCTCAAAAAAGTTACTTTTCTGCACTTGTCCTGCCTCAACCCAGAACTTACCCTGTGAATCACTGAGTATAGCTTGTGTTTAGATCTTTATAGTTATGAGATAAAGGATGCTCAGCTTCTGTGCAAACCCCAAACTAGCAATACACAGTATTTTGACTGTAGGACAGCTTTTATTTCACCCTATAGAAAGAGTGTAAACAACAAAAGTGACTTCTGGTAGCTCATTAAAAATAAACACAAATTCTCCTTCCCTATTATGTGAATTTCCTATACATTTCTCCAGATCTGTACCCCTACCTCCCAGAAGAGAAATTACCTCAGGGTTGTTAGAAAGTCAACTCTAAACATACTAATGAGTTCCATCTTTCCCCATAGGGGCCTATACAGTTCTATAGATTCATATTACTAGCCAAATGGTTAAAGATTCTCCAGAAAGTAATAAAGCATTTGGGATCTGTTGAAAGTCTACCTTTTGAGGCAGCTAGATGGAGCAGTAGATAAAGCACCAGCCCTGGATTCAGGAGGACCTGAGTTCAAATCCAGCTTCTGACACTTGACACTTACTAGCTGTGTGACCTTGGGCAAGTCACTTAACCCTCACTGCCCCACCAAAAAAAAAAAAAGAAAAAGAAAAGAAATTCTACCTTTCATCCATAGCACCTGTGCAAGTCTAAATAACTCATGGTAATAGTGGAGGACTTATGTTTCCAACTCTTTACCTTAAAAAGCTGGTTCCAAGAATTTGTCTGAACCACAAATAATAGTAGTTGGAGCTATTTAGTTCTGCCTCTTCTCTGCAGGAAGCTGGCTCTGGAAACTTGCTGCTGGTCAGTCGTTTCAGTCATATCCAACTCTTCATGACTCCCTTTGGGGGCTTTCTTAGCAAAGATATTGGAGTGGTTCACCATTTCCTTCTCTGGCTCATTTTACAGATGAGGAAAGTGAGGCAAGCAGGGTTAAGTGACTTGCTCAGGGTCACACAGATAGCAAGTGTCTGAGGCCAGATTTGAGCTCAGGAAGAAGAATCTTCCTGACTCCTGGCCAGACACTCTAACCACTGAGCAACCTGGTAAAAATCTTTCCCTCTTCTCTCTAAGAAGTTTCCCAGATGTTCAACTGGCACTGTCTAAAAGTATCCCCTCCTGAGGGTCACATGGTCTCCCACTCTGCTGCTACCTGTCCACTTGCCTTGTGTACTCTCAGTTCCTGGTCACTTATCTGTCTCAGCTTTCTCTGGATCACTTTTTTTTTGGGGGGGGGGGCAGGGCAATGAGGGTTAAGTGACTTGCCCAGGGTCACACAGCTAGTAAGTGTCAAGTGTCTGAGGCTGGATTTGAATTCAGGTCCTCCTGAATCCAGGGCCACTGCTTTATCCACTGTGCCACCTAGCTGCTCCCCACCCACCCCAATGCATATGTTCAGCGAAAGGCTGTGACCCTACAATTGCCTGACCTATCAAATGTTAGTGTCCAATCTACTGGGGCTCAGGGCTCAGGGGAGGGATTCCTACTTATCAAGGAAACAAATCAAAGTCCCAAATACGGTCTCATCTTTTAGCCTTGTTATGTTCTTTAGACATACACCTGACTGTATTCTCTATACAAACAATAATAATAAACTAGCTTTTTAAGTAGAAGTGATGTGCTGGGATCAGTTTTGATCTCCAAGGCTACTGGTACCCCCTTCTTTCAATTACATTGTGTTTATTTTGTGTATGTTTTGCATATGTTTATTTATTTATTTTTTGTTACATGAAAACTGTTTACTATGATAAAGACATCATACAATTTTTATGATCTTGGTCTTTCCTTCTTGCCTTTGTACAAGGCCAGAAGAGAAACATTTGCAACTTTCACAACCTTTAAGCGGACTCCAGGAATATCACCAACAGCATGACCTTTTTGACCAAATCCAGCAACCAAAACTTCATTGTTTTCCTCAATAAAGTTCAAGCAACCATCGTTGGGAACAAAGGCGGTGATTTTTTCGCCATTCTTAATTAGCTGGACTCTCACACACTTTCTGATGGCAGAATTGGGCTGCTTGGCTTCAACACCAACTTTCTCCAAGACTATCCCTTTTGCGTGAGATGCTCCTCCAAATGGGTTGGCCTTCAAGGCTGTGCCCAAATGAGCTTTCTTGTATTGTTTGTCATGCCACTTTTGCACTCTTCTGTGGCTGTGAAGCTTTCTAGCTGTATGAAGACCATGGCACTTACTCATGCTGCCGCCATCTGGGCCGAAGCAAAAGAGAGAAGGAAGGGTTGTATATTTTTATTTACATGTTGTTTTCCTCACAGAATGTGAGAGCAGGTAAAGGACTCAATTCAAAAGTGTGTCATGTTTTTATAAAAATTACAATCTCCGAAACAGAATAAGCTGAGGTCTGTAGTCAATGTAAAGACAACAAAAACATTTTTTGTTTTGGTGTTTTTTTTAAAAGAGTCATCTTGAGAGTAAGAGTAAGATCCAAGAAGAGATAGGACTGCTGTTCAGAGTGAATGGCCTAATATTAATGAATGATGGAGAGAAGACAGAACTACTCAACTCCTGTTCATTTTCTCTAACAAGGAAAATAATCTGACTGGGATATATGGACCAAAAAATAGCTAAGAGAAAATCAAAACTCAAAGTAAGTGAGATCATAAAAGAATATTTAGCTATCTTCAATGAATTCAAATTAACAGACCCAGATGAACAATTCTTAGGGAGCTAAACAAACGTACAGATATGATTACTAAATTGCTGATGGTAATCTTTGAAAAATAGTGAAAAATGGGAGATTTTCCATAGGAGTAGAGAAAGCTGAATGTTTTCCTGTTTTTAAAGAAGAAGGTAAGTTTTAAAAATCATTTTCTGGGGAACCTGACCTCAATTCTTGGGAAAATTCTAAGACATAATATTTAAGTATGGTTCATAAAAATTTAGAAAGGGAAGAGGCAAGAAAAGAAAGAAAGAAGAGTTTGAGGCATTTCAAAGAAAATGAACAGAAGAAAGTTCAGAGGCAGTCCTTGACAAGTAGTACAGCTTTGAAAGTAGCATGTTGAATTTGTTATGTATATACATATATAAATTTTAAAACAAGTTGTATATACATAGTATAAATTTGCAGTTTTATGTTCTATCATCTTTATCTGTTCTACTTTGTATACAGAAATGCTCATTTTGGGGGTATTTGTTAAGTGCAGAATAAAAAAAAAATAAAAAAGAAGGAATAGATTCTCCCTAGGAACCAGCATGATTTCATCAACAGTAAGTCATGCCAGACTGACCTAAATTCCTTTTTTTTTTTTTTTGGACAGAATAACTCAAATACTAGATCATAGCAATTATGTAAGAAAAAACCCTTTTAGATTTCAGAGAAACATTTGTCAAAATCTTTCACAGCATTTTTATGGATAATACATGATGGTGCAGTTAGGTAGATGCATAACTGATTCAGAGTGGCTATTAATAAATACTAATCTACTGTAAGGTCTGTAGTAGAATGATGCTGGACTCTGTCCTAGGTGCTTTTCTGGTCAATTTTTATCAATGGCTTGGATGAAGATATAGATGACATGCTTGTCAAATTTGCACATAACAGGAAGCTGGGAAGTTCACTTAATGCATTGCTAAGATTCCCCCTCCCCCCCAATCTCATTAGGCTAGAACAATGGGATGAAATTAATAAGATGGAATTTAATGAGAAAAATTTTAAGTGCTTCACTTAGATTAAAAAACAAACAACAATCATGTGTATTAAATTGGCAGGATTTTGTTCAATCAACAATAAGACAAAGATCTTGGGGTTTTAGTAGACTACAAGGTTGATGTGAATGAACAGTGAACATGACAAAAAAAAGCTTAATGTGATCTTTAACTATATTAGAAGATCCATAGTATCCAAAGTGATAGAGCTGTGATAATCCCTCTGAAATGTGCCCTGATCAGATCATATCTGAAGAATTATTCTGTCATTGGTGTCATATTTTAGGAAAAACAATAGTAAGTTGGAGAGTATCCAGAGAGCACAACAAATATGGTGAAGGGCCTTGACATCTTGCCATATGAGAATGGGTTTGAATAATTGGGGATGTTTAGCCTTGAAAAGGTGGTGCTTCAATGAGACATGATGCCTCTTTCCAAATTTTTCAAGGATTGTCATACCTCTTTCTCCCTTATTAGAACTGGGATCTGTTCCTTTTGTGATGGTCATGGGACAGAAACATTAAGACTTGTTTTGTTTGACCTTAGAAAACAAATAAACACCTTTTTTTTTTATGGGGCAATAAGGGTTAAGTGACTTGCCCAGGGTGACACAGCTAGTAAGTGTCAAGTGTCGGAGGCCAGATTTGAACTCAGGTACTCCTGACTCCAGGGCCAGTGCTCTATCACTGCACCACCTAGCTGCCCCAAGAAACAACTTTTGAAGTGAATTTGCTAAAGTAGAGACTTCCAGTAGAGGACTGACTCCAGAGGTAATGGATTCATCTTCACTTGAGGCATTCAGGTAAACAGCAATAATTACCTGTTGGTGATGTTAGACTTCCTCTAAAGTCCCTTCCAACTCTAACAGTCTGGAATTCTGTGAATTCTGTTTCTCCAGTACTGATATCTCTCCTGAGCTCCAGACTCATCTTTACAACTGCCTCTCTTGGGCATCAAGGTGGCACAGTGGATAGATTGCCAGGCCTAGAGTCAGGAAGACCTGAGTTCCAATCTGACCTCAGATATTTTAGTAGCTGTGATTCCCTGGGCAAGTTACTTAACCCTCTTTACCTCAGTTTCTTCATCTGTAAAATGAGCCAGAGAAGGAAATGGCAAACCACTCCAGTATCTTTGCCAAGAAGACCCCAAATGAGACCATGAAGAGTCAGACATGACTGAATACCAAAAACATAGTACATTTCCAAAACAATGTCTCATCAGCACCTCAAATTCAACATACCCCATACCAACCTATCATTTTTTCCGCTCACACCCACTCCTTCTGACTTTACTATTTCCATTAATGGCACTACCATTAATCCTGCCCCCAATGTATGAAATATCATTTTTTTAAATGTCAGGCTTGGATGATGTATTCCTTAGTTTTGCCATACTGTTCCCTTCACCGCCCCCCTCTCCCATTTTTATTCTTTATTATAAAGGATAGTTGTCTGAGAGGGGAAGGAGGAGGTACATATTGAGGAGCAAAGGTGATTAAAAAACAAATGTATCAGTAAAGTTTTGTAATCTTTTTTTTCCCCTTTCACATTCTTTTTTGGTGAGGCAATTGGGGTTAAGTGACTTGCCCAGGGTCACACAGCTAGCGTTAAGTATCTGAGGTCAGATTTGAACTCAGGTCCTCCTGAATCCAGGGCCAGTGCTCTATCCACTGCGCCACCTAGCTGCCCCTTTTTTCCCCTTTCTATCCCTAGAACGGATTTGAGTTGGGGTTGTTTTTTTGTGGGGCAATAAGGGTTACGTGACTTGCCCAGGGTCACACAGCTAGTAAGTGTCAAGTGTCTGAGGCCAACTTTGAACTCAGGTCCTCCTGAATCCAGGGCCAGTGCTTTATCCACTGTGCCACCTAGCTGCCCCCTATCAATAAAGTTTTTTTTAAAATTATCTTTTCCTTTAACTATTTCTTTTCTTTCATCTCTCATATTAAATCAGTCACCAAGGACTGTCCATTCCATCTTTGAGCATCTCTAGCATGTGTCTTCTTTCAATTCTCATGGTTACTACCTTAGTGTTTCCTAACCTTAAGCTAGGGGTCATTCACCTGAGGTCACTGGATGACCAAGAAGTCTATGGATAGATTTTAGGGGATCTATGAACTGAAATGGAAAATATATATTTTTATTTCAATATACTTGGCTTTCTTTGTAACTCTTTGTATTTTGTTTTATCTATTTAAAGACAATCTGGAAAAGGGTCCCTAGTCTTTACCAGACCATCAAAAGAATCGATGATGCAAAAATGGTTAAGAACCCCTGCACGGAACCCTTATTGTCACCATCCTAAACCACTGAAATAATCTCCTTTCGGGGCTTCTCACCTCCACTATCTTCTGTTAGGATAATGACCCGTTTTCATTGTTGCCTCTCTCACTATCACATTCTGTAGAGATCCAAAGTCTAATAATAATGTAAAAACATGGTGAATACTTCAAACACTTCTTATCTCTGCATAGCACTGACAGGCAGCCAGGGAGATCGGCTTGACTCCACTTTGGCCTAGTCATATAATAATATAGATACTAAGCCTTCTCCTCCAGACGTTGCTTCACCCTGTTCCTCCTCTTCAGATGTCACATCCCCTGCTTCCTGCAAGGTCTGCCTTTGTTGTTGTTACCATCATTATATAGTCATTAACTTGTAGCAACATCATTTCTGTAATTCTTGCCCTTGTTGCTGGGTAGAAGGTAAAGTGCAGACACCTTTTTCTTAAGTTTGCATCTGGTTCTTGCTGTCTTCCTTCCTTTGATCATGTGCTGTATTCAAAACCAATTCCTCCTCTCAGGTCATCATAGCAAGGAATTTGCTTATTACCATTACCTGCACCCACATAGATGACTTTTAATCCTTTCTTTTTTTTCCTTCCTTCCTTCCTTCATCTAAATTCTATATCTACCCCACATATAAGGGTATGATTCCCCATGTGGACAGAGGGAGAGCAAGGAAGGAAGGAAGAAAGGAAGGAGCAGTATGGCCCAACTGGAACTGGCCAGTTGGGTCTCCAGTGGGACAGCTACTACTACTCCCAGATTGTTGTTCATCCTTTGCTCTTGAAGAGGACCAATGACATCAGGAGGGTTGATGTCTTGCCTTACAAGTGAATTGGATTTAACTGAGGCAGGGCTGTGCAAAGTCATCAGCCTCACTCTGTCCTTCAGAGTCACCTGAGTCCATTGGCAAGACATAGGTTGACTGGAGATGGCCCCAGATGAAGGGAAGACCATGGCCTCAAACAAACTGAGACCTGCAAAAGACTTAAAAGCTTAAAAAGGTCAAGGTCTCCCCACTGCATCCAGGGCCATCTCCAGTTGTCTTAACCTATGTCTTGCCACTGGATGTCAATGACTCTGGAGGAGAGAGTGAGGCTGATGACTTTGCACAGCCTTGCCTCACTTAAATCCAATTCACTTGTAAGGCAAGGCATCAAGCCTCCTGATGTCATTGGTCCTCTTTGAGAGTGAAGGACAAACAACAGCATCTCCCCTAGAGTTCAGTACTTTGCACACAGTAGGTACATTAGAATGCTTCTTGAGGCTAGTTCTGTTGTGAAGACATACCAGCATCATCCATTATATCTGAGTAACGATTCTTTTAAAACAATCTGGCTACTTTCTGCTTAAATACTTTCAATGACTCTCCCTTCCCTACTGAGTTAAT
This sequence comes from Dromiciops gliroides, assembly GCF_019393635.1. Classification (NCBI taxonomy): domain Eukaryota; kingdom Metazoa; phylum Chordata; class Mammalia; order Microbiotheria; family Microbiotheriidae; genus Dromiciops; species Dromiciops gliroides. The sequence continues at coordinate 134,026,258 of NC_057864.1, forward strand.
TTTAGATGACTCTTCCTTTGAAATCAAAGTACTTTAAAAATCAGTGCTACCTTAACATTCCAACCTTATTCCTCTTCTCCTCATACTTTTTACTGCAGACAAAATAAACGACTTACTGTTTTTTTTTAACATTTCCTATACATTTTCCCTTTACTTTCTTGCTCATGCTGCATTCTATGCCTATAATATACCATGGATGTCTTTGCATGTTGAATTCTTGTCCTTCTTTTATAGACCAGCTCAAATACCACTTCCTTTATGAAGCTTTTCTCACTCCATCATGTTGAGAATGACCCTTCCTCTTGGGCCTTGTATAGCATCTGGCTTTTCAAACTCTCTGATGCACTTATCATGTAATATTTTATAGTATAATGACTTATGTTTGTGACATTTCTTTCTTCATCATTCCTTCAATCTTATGCCTGGTACATAATATGCACTGAATAAGTGCCTTTTCATTCATTCATTTATCCATCCATCCATCCATCCATCCATCCATCCATCCATCCATCCATCCATCCATCCATTCAATCTAAATTCTGTGTCTCCCAGAGCTTACCTAGCACAGTACTCTGCATGCAGTAGATGCTCAACAGATATTAAATTTAATTTGTTAAATTGCAGAGGAGCTCATTTTAGCTTTATATGAAAGGGGGGTACTTCCTAAAGTAAGATAGGCTGTGTGAAGAAATAACAGGTTTCTCTGTCACAGGATGTCTTCAAAAGGAGGCCGAATAACCACTTCTCAGGGATATGGTAGAGGGAGTACTTTCAAGTGTGCACTCTACTAGGTGAGCATGAAATTACCTCCAACTTGTAGATTCCATGATTTTCTGCCTATGTAAAGAATCTATTTTTCCTTCTTGCTCTTCCAAGCTTGATTCAAGAGAAACCTGAAGAGCCTTATGGGAGATTTGTTAGTTTTAGCAGGTGACTGTGGCATTTGCCATTGTCAACTCCAGGCAGGGTCTTACTGGAAAAAAAAATATCAATAAACAAGAATATGATCTGGCTATCTCCCTCCCCATCTTCTCTTTCCCTCTGCTGAGAATATCTTCCTAAACCTGGCCTGCCCCTAATTCACCTCCAGAAGGTACCTAATGTGAAGTCCTGCAAGATGCTGCTTGATGGGAGGGTCTTGGCTGGAGCTACTGTTTATTTGAGCTTGGGGCGTCCTAATCTGTGCCCTGGTGCTGGAAAGACTCATTGCACTGGTGTATTTCAGAGCAAGAGAAGAGAAAAATATTGGCAGGAATGAGTGAGAAAGGCAGAATGAGCTAGCTAGCTAGAGGATGGGGATCACACAAGATTAATGATTCAGAATGGGGGCCTCTTCATCCAAAATCCCACCTTGCCATTTCAGACTGAGAGGGGATTTTTTGCATCTCTCTTTCTTCTCTCTCTCTCTCCCTTCTCTCCCTTCTCTGTCTCTGTCTTCTCTTTCTCTGTCTCTCTCTGTATTTCTCTCTCTCCCTTCTCTGTCTCTGTATCTTTCTTTCTCTCTCTTAAAACAGGTCTTGTTTATGTGCTGGATTGGGCCTTGGTCAGATTGCCTTTTCAGTCTAGCCGGGGCCTATGAATTTGCTGTTTAACCAAAATCCAATTGAGTGATCTAGGAAAGAGAAGGGAAAACCTCTCACACCCAAGTGGCCCATGCAGTAAACAAAGGGGAGTCCTGCTGTGCCAGCTACTGGCTCCAGGAAGGCCCCAGTGGGAAGCCCATGTGGTCTGTGCCAGGAGGGCAGCAGCAGAGGCTGGGCAACCAGAAAGAGCTGTTGATGTTTGCAAACTCTGATTCCTCAGGGTGGTCTGCACTTTCCCCATTCTTGGAGTTCCGCCTCACCCCCAGGTAACACTGGCCTCCCACTGCCTCCTTCCCTTTGCTTTCTCAGACCTCCTCCATGTTGGGTCACCACCGCACTTCCAATTTGGGAAGGCTGTCACCAATTTCTGGCGACCTGCAAGAGGCTCGTTAGGCTGTATTTATGAAGATTTATGGAGAAGCTAACACACATTAGGCCCAGAAAGCAGAGCTCAGGTGGGCTGTGTTCCCCAGGTGGCAGACCCAGTGAGGTAGCAAGCATTTGATGATCCTGGAGGAAGGAGGGCATAGGGCCCCAGCCTGCTATGGGGAAGTAAAGAAGCTTCCTCTTTGCCTGTGCTCTCTGTCTGTACTCATTCTTCTTTAAAGAGAGAAAGAGACTCATTTTCTGTGGCATCTCACACGGAGGGGGAAAGGCCAAGATAAATGGATAGTTTCAAGGTCATTAGCTTCCTGAGCTCACAGTTTGCCTCGCTCTGCCAGAGATCTGCTTGGAGAGGTTATAAATGTTTTTTGGTTGGAATAGGGGAGCTCATTGTTGGGCTCGGGATCCTGAGACCAGCTGCCAGTGGCCAATCTGAATTCTGGGGCTGTGGAGTTGGCCTTCATCCCCTTTCGAACTCTGCTTGTGTAAACATTTGAGACAATAATGTACTGGTGATTTTGTGAATGGTGGAGGAGAACCTGAAAGGTCCAGTGTCCTTTAGAGCCTACCCAGGAGAAACTGAACTCCCTAGTGCTATAAACAAACAAACAAATAAACAAACGACAAAGTCAGGTGATCCTCCATCCTAGAAATGACCTGAGCATGACACTTGGGTCTCAACTTTGGGTTCTCATTGCTACATGGTCTTTCTGTTCTGGGATGAGAGAGAACACCAGTCACAGAAAGAAAAGCAGAATAGTTGGAGGTGCCTTAATGCTATTCTAGACTAGAATGTCACTCCCCTCTCCCTAACCCTCTGCCCATATCCTCTTTCACCCCCTTCTCCCCGCCCCACATTCTCTCTGACTATCCCTCCTCCCTGTCTCTGTTATACTATTCTAATCAGCCTCTCCAGGGAACTCTTCTCTCTTTATCCCTCTTTCTGGTTGACCTCTCTCTCTGACACTTTCCTCTTCTAACCACCCTCCCCCATGTCCTTCCCTCTTTTTTTTCCCTTCCAAACTGTCTTCAATGCAGCACCTGGCAAATCGTGTGTTTGGCAGATGGCTTGACCTCTGCACACCTGCAGTTAAGCTAGTGTGACACACAGGTGTTCCTGACCTACATAGACTTGTAGATTTAGAACTGGAAGCTACCTTGGAGCAGTGGCATTAAATTCAAATAATGGAAATTGGGGCCACTAAATCATCCTCGGATCACATAACGACTTAGAAAACCACATATTAACATTATCTATGTTCCATTTTTTAAAAAATTTTGTTAAATATTTACCAGTCACATTTTAATCTGAATGGGATTGTACTTGGGTGGGTTGTTAGTACATTTGCCTGTATATTTGACATCTCTGCCTTAGCAATTATCTTCTACTTTTCAATTCTCCTATTTTACTGATGAAACAACTGAGACTCAAGATTTGAAATGACTCAAGGTAACTAGCAGCAGAGCCAGGATCTTAGCCCAGGTCCTTTGACCCCCAAATCTATTGCTTTTTCCAATGTGAGCTACCTAGTTAGCTCATAGCAAAGTTTGGATTAGAATCTTCCTTCATAGATAATTTCAAGGGGGCAGCAAATGTCTTATGAAGGGAAGGAGGTTTTCTTGCTTCTGGAGGGTTAATTGAAGGAGATGTGATAATTTCCAAATTCTCCTTAGGACAGTGAATGGAAGGTTTACCACAACCTGTCTTATTCTAGATCTGGTTTCACCTCTAAATTCACTGCCCAGGTTATAATTCTGCAATAACTGGACAATTATTCTCCTCATAATCTTTCTCCCTCTGATCTACCTCCAGGGAGAGATGCAAGGAGGATGCTCCATGAAGGAAAAGTGGCAATGAAGTCAGTGCCCTGCATATTCTGGAGTAACCAAAGAGAGCATCAGGTGGATTGGTCTGGCTTTGGCAAGAGAACAGCATGGAAGCATTCAAGCCTCTAGTTCTCACACAGAGAAATGGCTTTGCAGGGTTCCAACTTCATTGGGACTGGTAGCAGAAGCATCCCAGCCATTCCCTGGGGCCATATTTGCCTCTAAGAGAGCTCTTGTTCTATTGGGACCTGATAAATAGAGCATAGTACACATAGTAGGCACTTAATAAAGGTTTGTTGACTGACTGAGGAGTGATTGACAAGAAAGAGAAAGTACAACAGAACATAATATTACAGAGACTTTTAAGGTTCCCCCCTCTGAGATGTTTGGGTCTTTCTAAAAATTTTGGCTGGAGTCCATAAAATAAGGTGTCCATAAAATAAGAGTCCATAAAGTGAAGTCCATAAAATAAGGCAAAGGATTAATCAGATCTCACGAGAGTACAGGGGAGAGCAACAAGATACCTAAGGGAATAATAAGATGGAAAAAGTTATAAATGTAGTGGTAAAATCAATGAGTGTGGAATGAGAAAAACTGGCTTAGAATGCAGTCTCTGCTACTCACTATCTGAGTGATATCAGGACAACCTCCTAATCCTCCTAACCTAATTGGCCTCCAGTGTCCTCAACCATAAAATGGCAGTAATTGGGATTAGGCCTAGAATCTATTTCAGGCAGGGACTCTCTTTTGCTTTTGCCTGACACATAGTAGGTGCTTAATAACTGCTTGTTGGCTGTCTAAGCCAATGTTATACTATTGTGCCATATTATTTTCCTTTAGTGGGTAGAAGAAGGGTGGTAAATTCCATTTAGTTGTTTTTTCTATTTTCAGAAAACAAAATAATTGACAAAATAACTATCTACATCATCTCATTTTAGCTTTATAGCATGTCTATGAGGTAAGTAATAAAGATGTAATATATAAGTAAGTAATACAGATATAAAGAATAAGTGTTTTGCCCATGATCACATAATTAGAAAGTGATAGAGGCAACATTTAAACCCGGGTCTCTAGTAATTGCAGGGCCCTATTATGCCATGCTACCTCTTAAATGGGACAGCTAAGTGGTGCAGTGGATAGAATGCTGAGCCTGGAATCAGGAAGACTCATCTTTCTAAGTTAAAGTCTGGCCTCAGATAGTTACTAGCTATGTGATCCTGGACAAGTCACTTAACCCTGTGTGCCTCAGTCTCCACGTTTGTAAAATGAGCCAGAGAAGGAAATGGAGAACCTCTCCAATATCTTTGCCAAGAAAACCCCAAAAAGTATGACAAAGAGTCAAATAAGACTGAAATAACTGAACAGCAACAACCTCTCAGATACATGAAAGTAAGGAAAATTTGAGCATGAAAGAGGCAAATCTTTGAACCTCTATAAATCTTAGCTTCCTCATCTGTAAAATAGGGAGAAAATATTTGTACTACCTACCTCATAGGTCTATTGTGAGAAGAGAACTTTGTAAGCTTAAATGGCTATATAAATGTGAAGTTTATATTTATATTTATTGTTTTATTTATATTTTCATCTATATATTTTATTTATTTATTATTTTATTGTAGGGGCAGCACAGTAGCTAGAATGCTGGCCCTGGAGTCAGGAAGATTGAATTCAGATCCAACCTCAAACATTTACTAGCTATATGACCCTGGACAAGTCATTTTACCTGTTTGCCTCAGTTTCCTCATCTGTAAAATGAGTTGGAGAAGGAAATGGCAAACCACTCCATTATCTCTGCCAAGAAAACCCCAAATGGGGTCACAAAGAATCTTACATGACTAGCGGACTGAACAACAACAATTTTGTTGTAACCTAAGCTTATCTGGATATGCCCAGACGTATAGGGGCTCGGGGTGGGGGGGTGTTTGGAGTTTTTCTAGATTTCCAAATATGGATATTTCTGCATCCTCTTGCTTGTGAGTGGATGTAGCTTCCTTTGATTTATTTCCTAAATTAAACGAGTGGCACCTTTAACACAGTCTCTCTTTAAGCCAGTTTTCCTCTCACTCTTTCCTGCTGCATCCAGAGAATGAAGATCCCAGTTCACCCACAGCTTGGGTGCCCTGAACTGAACCAGTGAGAGAAGAAAAAACTTACTCCCCCTCTTCTCCTTTTTTTACTCCAGCTCTGAGAAATGGGCCTGGGGTTGTGTCTGTTCTGTGCTGATGCAGGCCTTGATCTCCACTGAGCCCTGGCGTTCAAGTCATGTCAACCTTGGAGACAAGATTCCAATCCAATAAATATTTATTGACTGCCTGTGATGCACCAGGCACTAGGCTAAATTTGTTTTGAACTCTGGGGGTATAATTAATAAATAGAAAGTCAGTCCTTGCCCTTAATGAGCTTATAATCTAAAGGGGGAGACAACACACAAAGAGGGGCAGGAGAGGCTCCAGGTATGGTATTGCAGGCCAGCCAGCCTAGTAAGGAAGCCCTAAGAATCCAGGGTGCCTGAGACTCAGTCAGAGCTGGAGGGTGAAATTGTAACATAATTGAACTTAAGGCCTGAGGGGCCAGGGTGGCTAGTGTTACATCTGAGGTAAGCCCTCTCTATCAGGTATTCCACCCAGTGCCACACTGAGGGTATTGGCTATGCAGCTGTCCAAGTCAGAGGACCTTGCTTCAATTCCTGCCTTTGACACCTACTGGGTATGATCCTGGCAAAGTCATATACTTCCTCAGTGTCCCTAATCTCTAAAATGATAAATTGCAGAGCAGGTATTAATCTACATTGGTAAAAGGAAGTTTGTTGCCAGGAAACTCCTTTAACTGATGAAATCATAGCAGATCCAAAAAAGAAATAAAGGAAGGAAGGAAGGAGGGAAAGAAGGAAGGAAGGAAGGAAGGAAGGAAGGAAGGAAGGAAGGAAGGAAGGAAGGAAGGAAGGAAGGAAGGAAGGAAGGGAGGAAGGAAGGGAGGGAGGGAAGAGGGAAAGAAGGAAAGAAGGAGGGGAGGGAGGGAGGAAAGAAGGGAAGAAGGAAGAAAAGAAAAGAGAAAAAAGAAAGGAGAAAGGGAAGAAGGAGGAAGGATAAAAGAAAAAGAGAAAAAAGAAGAGAGAGAGAAGGAGAAAGGGAGAAAGGAGGAAGGATGAAAAAGAAAGAAAAGAAAGAGAGGGAGGAAGGAAGAAGGAAGGAAAGAAGGAAGGGAAAGAAAGAAAAAGAAAATATATTATCCTAATCTGTCTCCACTGGACAGGATTAGACAATCATTTTTCAGAAATCAAGGGACAGGACCTAATGTTATCTCGAAGTCCCTTCCAGCTCTAGAGTTTTCCACATACTAGGAAAAGAAGACCAAATGTGAGTTACTACTGCAAGGTCTTAGGGAGTTTGGAGAAGCCTTTCTGGGGACAGTAATTTAAAATGTGCCTGATCTCAGATAGAAAATGACATATTTAGAAATTGTTTGGTACACGTGTTTCTTCATTTGTTCTAGAGGTAGGTGAGGGTTACTTCCCTGTGATAGAACTTTGGGAAACACAATCAGTACTCACTGGACTGGGTTTAATTTAGTCTCATTTGTCAGAATAATAACAAGAATAACCACCATTTCAATAGTGCTCTAAAGTTTACAATGCATTTTACATCTATTTTCTCATTTGCTCCTCACAACAGCCCTAGGAGGGAGGTGCTATTGTTTTCCTTATTTTACAGTTGAGGAAATGGAGATAGACAAAAGTTAGATGACTTACCCAGGTCACACAGCTAAGAAAATGTTCATCACCAGATTTGAAGTTGTCTTCCTGACCATAGGCTCAGCACTCTATCCATAGTGCACTTCAGTGACTCCGTGAAGAAGACTTCATGGCCTTGAATACTGAGCCCAGGCCGAGGATGATAAATGTTTGCACTAACTCAAGTCAGGGTGAGGAGGAACAGCATGGAACATGCTCACTCTCTTTCACTGAAGGCAGGGTCAAGTCAGAACACTGAAGTCCCCTTCCCCACTGTAGCGTAGTTCCCCAGTAGCATCTGCCTTTTGTATTTTCTAATGACGATATGGAACTGCAATGACCTGCTATCCCTGAAAACCTGCCCATTTGCCTGGCATTCTGGGGATTTACCAGGCCTGCTTGGTGGTCCAGATTTGGTTGTTTATGGTGTGTGTGTGTGTGCATGTGTGCATGTGTGTGGGTGTGAGTGTGTGTGTGTGTGCTCATGTATAAAACACTCACATGTAAACCCTATTTAGACACCAGACACTTAAAATGAGTAGCCTTGAAGCAGGTGGAGGCTCCCCCAGCCAAAAAGAGAGAGAGGGGTTTCTTAACCATTTCTCTTGGAAACTGTTCCCCAGGGGGAAGTGGGAAAGAAGCTCCCCATCCCCCCAAATGACAGAGGAGGAGCAGAGGTCTGGAGGGATCCTGGATTAAGCGACTTGGCCCTTGTAGCTGAAGGTAAACTGGCAGAGCTCTGTGAAGTCCTGGGATGATGATGTTACATGCATGACTGCCTCTTCCAACAGTGTGGTTTCTGACACCATGCACAGGGAGCCCTGACTACTGAGAGATTGGGGATTGGCTCATCAGAGCCCAGGAGTTGGACAAAAATCTCCCCATCACGGTAGGACTGATCTGGAGTTTGTTGCTAGCTTCTCTCTTTCTCTGGTTGCCATTGTTCCTCTTGAAATCTCCCCTTCCTCCCCTCCCCAACCTTTTGGAGAGGTTTTTCCTCCATCTCTTCTGAGCTGTTTCCATGCTAACTCCACACAAAGGACCTGGATGTGCAGTATGATTTATGTAGTTATCAGTTGCTTATCATTCCCCCAGGGATTGACTAGTCACTTTGGGAATTGACTTGGATGCACTCTGTCTGTATTTTATTTTGCTTTATCTCTGTATGTGTTTTCCTCTAAAGGAATATAAGCTCCTTGAGGACAGGGGTTATTTCATGCTTATCTTGGCAGCACAGTGCCTGCCACATTTTGTTGTTCAGTTGTTCAGTCACCTATGACTCTATGACATTGTGGACCATATCACGCCAGTACTGGCCATGGGGTTTTCTTGGCAAAGGTACTGGAGTGGTTTGCTATTTCCTTCTCCGGTGGATTAAGGCAAACAGAGGTTAAGTGACTTGCCCAGGATCACCTAGCTAGTGTTTGAGGCTGGATTTAAATTCAGATCCTCCTTGAATCCAGGTCTAGAACTCTATCCACTGAGCTAGAAGTACTTAATAAATGCTTATTCAATGAATAGTGACTGCAGTTCATTTCAGATAGCTGATCTAAATTTACTCCCTGCTACACAGTGCATTTCCCCTTCCCCCATGTCAATGTGAGCTTGGGGAATGCAAACTTGTTAAAATAGTAGCCTATTATAATATGAATCGAGAGATAAACAGGAATTCTTAATCTGGAGTTAATGAACTTTTTTATATATACTTTGATAACTATATTTCAATAGGGAATCGGGTACGTGGTGCTGTGGAGAGTGCTGCCTTAAATTCAGGAGAACAAGTTCAAATCCAGCCCCAGACACTTATTAGCTATGCAACTCTGGGCAAGACACTTAACCTCTGCCTCAGTTTCCTCAACAATAAAATGAGAATAATAATAGCACCTACCTCCCAGGGTTGTTGTGAGGATCAAATGAGGTAATATTTGTAAAACTTTAGCATAGTTCCTGGTACATAGTCGGTTATATAAATACTTCCTTCCTTCCTTCCTTCTTTCTTTCCTTCCTTCCTCCCTCCCTCTCTCCTTCCCTTCCTTCCTTCCTTCCTTTCTTCCTTCCTTCCTTCCTTCCTTCCTTCCTTCCTTCCTTCCTTCCTTCCTTCCTTCCTTCCTTCCTTCCTTCCTTCCTTCCTTCCTTCCTTCCTTCCTCCCTCTCTCCTTCCCTTCCCTTCCTTCCTTCCTTCCTCCCTCCTTCCCTCACTTCCTTCCTTTCTATCTTCCTTCCTCTCTCCCTCCTTCCTTCCTTCCTTCTTTCCTTCCTTCCTTCTTTCTTTCCTTCCTTCCTTCCTCCCTCTCTCCTTCCCTTCCTTCCTTCCTTCCTTCCTTCCTTCCTTCCTCCCTCCTTCCCTCACTTCCTTCCTTTCTATCTTCCTTCCTCTCTCCCTCCTTCCTTCCTTCCCAGTCCTAAGTATTTTATTTTATGCATTCAGTACAGTATATTGAAAAGTCATCTCTATGCTTCACCAGACACAATGATGACGAAGACATAAAAAAGATGAAGAACAAGAACACCTGGACCATTGGTCACAGGATCATAGATCTGGAGCTGGAAGACCTTAGTAAGTGGCAGAGGTTGGAATTGAAACCAGTTCTTCTGAATCCAAATGCAGGACTCTTTCCCCTGGAAGGAATCTGGCAGAAGAACTGCCTCCTCCCCATTATTAATGCGTCCAAAGCCAAATGTGAACATTTTTGGTAGTTTTCTCCTATTTTGGATCATCCGTGGCATGGTTTTGCTCTTCCATTCACACAGATAATTGAGCAATGACCGTGTACATTCTCAGAACCATGCTTGAAATCTGACTCTGTCTACACCAATAAGGGCTCTCCTGTCATGGCCACCTGTCAAGGATATACTAGGTGGGATTCTTGTTCCGGGTGAGAGGTTGGAATAAATCACCTCTAAGGTCCCTTCCAACTCTAAGATGCTAGGATTCTGTGTTTGGCCCAGCTCAACCTGCTAAGTCTTAAACAAATAAAAATGTCATGGTGATAGCACGATTTTTGCCTCTCCAGCTTGCCATGTGATTAAGAGTAGCAACTAACACATTATCACTTTAACCGAGACACATGTGCACCTGTGTGCCTTCTTTGGTGAGGTGAAGGGTTAAGCAACAATTGTCAGGGTTTGGGTCAAGGCTCAGTTGGTAGCTGGGGATGGAGGACAAGGTGGGAAGCAGGAAATTGGACGCCGAAGTGAAAGGAGTGTTGTTGTTCACCTTTTGTTTTCAAAGAAGAGCCATGATATCACTAGGTGATGCGTACATGATTTGGATTCAAATGGGGCAGCACTGCACAGCTTCACCTTCTCTTCTGGAGAAAAAAGAAGTCCAAAGTTCAGTGGCAAGACAAAAGTCAAGATGCCTAGCAATGGCCCAGGATGCAGTGGGTGATCTCGGTGTTTTCGATGTCTGACTAAGCTCTAAGCGATTCAGCTGCTTTCATGGCTGTTGGAGCAATTGTCTCATCTGCCCATGCTACCTGGGGAAATATTCACATGCTTGGGGAGACATTCCCCTAGTTCACCAAAAGGTTTGAGATGGAGTGGAATAGTAGATATGGATTTGAACTGGGTTGGAATGAGACAAGCAGAGCAAACAAAACATAGACCATGGTAACAATAAAGAGCCGAGAGAGAATCCATACATGAAGTTTAGGAATGGTTATAGAGGAAGAGACATGGTTGTAAGGGAGAATATAGGCTAGCTCAAAGCCAGCTGTGGAACTAATTTTGGTCATACGAAGGCCTTGTGTTCAAAAAACCCTCCTTTGATTCTTTGTCGTGTGTGTGTGTGTGTGTCAGGCACTTGGGGTTAAGTGATTTGCCCAGGGTCACACAGCTAGTAAGTGTCAAGCTTCTGAGGCCGGATTTGAACTCAGGTACTCCTGACTCCAGGGCCGCGCTCTATCCACTGCGCCACCTAGCTGCCCCCCCTCCTTTGATTCTTACTACATGTGGTGACTTTAGGTAAGTCACAAAACTTCTCTGAGCTTCAATTTCTTCATCTGAAGTCTCTTCCAGCTCCTGAGCTACAATCCTGTGATCCCAAGATGCAGAGGGGAATGGTTGGCCCTCTTACTCCAGAGGGAGAGCTCTGCCCAATGACCTCTTGGACTGGATAATTTTTCCCTCATCCTTCTGACCCTTTAAGGACAACTACCTTACTGTGGAAAAAAAATAAACAAACCCTGGCTGTAGTCAGAGGATCAGGGTTCATATCTCACCTCTGAATCTTGCTACCTAATATGACCTTGAAAAAAATCACAACCTTCCAGCTTCCCCAAAATATTTCCCAGATTGTTGTTCAACTCTGTCCAACTCTTCGTGACTCTTTTGGGGGGTTTTTGTGGCAAAGATGCTGGAGTGATTTGTCCTTTCCTTCTCCAGCTCATGTTTACAGGTGAGGAAACTGAAGCAAAAGGTTAAGTGACTTGCCTAGTTGAAGGACCCTGCTGAAATATATGATATTATTGTCCGAGAGGCTAAGTAGACTATTATCTCTCCTGAACATTTTAGGGTGAAGCAGTTGATTGAGTTAGCTCATCTCGTCACTTATTTAGGCCCCATTTCCTAGCAGAGAAGAGAGCTGCATGAGATGTCAGAACGTGGAGGCTGGAATTCTGACTCCATTACAGCACCTCTCTGGAGCTCATTTTTCTTGAATTTTGATGAGAGGGTTGGCCTAGATGATTTCTGCAACTCTAGTCTATGATCCTCTGAACCTGAGGGTAGGAAGGAAGGGGAAAGGAAAGATACAGATCAAGGTTCTGTCTGGGAATATTGACCAAAATAGAGTCCCCAGATGGCTTCAGGTCCCGGAAAGAAAGGAGAAACCTAGCAGAATGAGCAGGCATGGAAAACGTGTGTGGCACGGGCATGAAAAACAACCTTTTCCTATTTCATAATCTTGTAAAGGACTGGGAAGGTCAGGGAAGCATTTATTAGGTACCTACTATGTGCCAGACACTGTGCTAAGCACTTAACAAATATTACCTCATTTGATACAATGATCTTGAGACCAAGGTGCTGTTAAGATCCTCGTTTTACAGTTAGGGAAACTGAGATAGAGGTTAATGACTTGCCTAGAGTCTTACTGGTTGGTAAGTGTCTGAAGCTGGAATTGAACTCAGCTCTTCCTGACTCCATGTCTAATGCTCTAACAAGCGTTAGACTGGGCACTAGAGGGTTAGAGATTGGTTGTTGGGAAGGCCGCCTAGTTCTCATTCTGGAGTTTTTCACCTCTGTTAGTTTGTCTTCCTCTGTGGTTCAGAAATGGATTTCAGCAATGAGCCTTGCTTCAGAAGATCAAGTTATTGATGGCTTCTGGTGTAGGCCTTCACCTCCTCCTGAAATCCAGGGCGATGAGTCTTCTGTGTTGGGCACTCAAAGAATGAAGGATACCAATCTTGGTGAGTTGAGTTTGAACAAAAGGCACATCATCTGACTAAGAGGAAGCAGTGAGGAGACAACTCTCACCGATTAGCTCTTTCCCACTTAAACTGAATAATTAACAAGAACGGAAGTGTCCATTTAAGAAGGAAGAGCAAAGCACTGTTTTTCCAATTGGCTTGGAGTGAATCTTCTCCCCATCTTAATTAAGAGGCGATAAAGGGCCCTTGTGCTATTCAAAGTACAATCAATGAAGAACTTAAGACATGATGACCCAGTTCTCTATCATAATAATGATCTTAAAAATCACCTTTATATAATCGTAGCTAGCATTTATAGAAGTCCTAAAGCAGCCTGAGAACCTTTATGAACCTTAAAAAGTTTATCAAAGTATTCTACAAATTTATATTCTCATTCAAGCCTCACAATAACCCTGAGAGGAAGGTACTCTATTTACTCCTGTTTTACAGTTGAGAAAATGGAGGCACAGAGAGGTTAGGTGATTTGCCTAGACTCACACAGGTAGTAAGTGCTTAAAACAGGATTTGATCTCAAATCTTCTCATCTCCAGGTCCAGTACTCTGCCTTAACAATTTTAAAAGGGGATTTTCTTTATGTTTTTTTTCTTCTATGCTTAATATTCAGACGTTTAAGTGGCACAATGGAGAAAGTGTTGGAATGGCCATCAGTGAGATCTGAGTTCATTCCTGTCCACTTACTAGTTGTGTGACCCAGGGCAAATCACTTTTCCTTACCCAGCCTCAGTCCCTCATCTCTAAAATGGGAATAATAGCACCTACTTTATAGGGTTGTTGTGAAGATCAAATTAAATAACATGTAATGTGCTTTGCAAATCTTAAAGTGCTATATAAAGGTTAACTATTATTATTTTTTTTTGTGGGGCAATGAGGGTTAAATGACTTGCCCAGGGTCACACAGCTAGTGTCAAGTGTCTGAGGCTGGGTGTGAACTCAGGTCCTCCTGAATCCAGGGCCAGTGCTTTATCCACTGCTTCACCTAGCTGCTCCTGGCTATTATTCTTATAATTAGTATTAATAGGGCAGCATGATGGCACAGTGGATAGAGTGCCAGGTTTGGATTCAAGAAACTGCCTCTTCCTGAGTTCAAATCCCAGTCTCAGACAATTACTAGGTGTGTGACCCTAGACAAGTCACTTCACCCTGTTTGCTTCAGTTTCCTCATCTGTAAAATGAGCTGGAAAAGGAAATGGCAAACCACTCCAGTACATTTTCCAAGAAAAGTCAGATACAACTGAAACACAACTGAACATTTAAACAGCATTAATACATGATGTTAAGGACTGCTTTGTAAGTGTGGGAACTTCCTTTCCCAAGATATAGTACAACTATTGGTAATGTATTGTTTTAGAAGGTAACCTGAGGGGGGCAGCTAGGTGGCGCAGTGGATAAAGCACTGGCCCTGGATTCAGGAGCATCTGAGTTCAAATCCGGCCTCAGACACTGGGCAAGTCACTTAACCCCCATTGTCCTGCAAACTCCCTCCCCCCAAAAGAAGGTAACCTGAGGCTTACAAAGGCTAAGTAGCTTAGGCTGTGGTCATGTAGACAGTAAATGTCTAGAGGTAGGTTTTGAACTCAGATCTTCTTGACTCCAGGACCTTTTGCTCCAACTCTAGCATTCTATCCATTACACAATGCTGGCTTTAATACATAGTATATACTCTAATATTATATTATCTACTATTTATAATTAATTATCATCTGATGCAGCATAATAATATTATATTCATATATGATACGATATATTAACTCAATATATAATACATTCTATATTAGTATATTCTATTGATATATAAAATTATATCTAATAAGCACCAATTATATAATCTATTTTACAACAATATGATTAAATATGTAATATATAATAAAATATATAAAATCCTGAAGTATATATGCTAATACATACTTTACATATGTAAAGTAAATATAAAATATATCATATACATATATAAAGTATAGAGATGGAATGGTATAAGATATGCGGATACCTATATATAATATATCAATATATAGATTACAATATATGTGAGTGTAATATCTATATCTATCAATCTATCCATATGTGGATAGATTGATAGATAGCTCCCCTTCCTTTCCCTCCTTGTCTCTAATTTATACTTAATAACCATCTATGAAACATAGTGAAAAAGACCTTCCAAATTACAATTAAAATAACTAATAAAGCCATAGTGTATTACACTATACATTTGAATTGGGTAGAACCAAACAAATTAATCAACAAAAAGCCAACAGGAAATGTGTTAGCTCAGTGCCCTCTTCCAGGCAGGTTTGCTGAGCGGAACAGTTACTTTTAGTCTTGTTTTCTTTTTATGCTATAGTCAATTAGCACTGTTCTGGCTCTATTGATCTCCCTTTGTATCACTTCACTCTCTGTAAGTCTTTCAGAATTCCTTGTAGTTTTCCTCTTTATCATTTTATAACCTCATAATATTGTATTCTATCTAAATATTATGATTTAGTCAACCCATCCTCTAACTGTAGAGTACTGGGGATATGTTGTTTCCATAGAGGGAGAAGAGAGAGAGTAATATTGATCTTTTCAAAAAAGCAACAGTTTGCCCCCCACCCAACGCTAGTGTTTGTTGGTCTTCTTACCCTCCTCTCTTCTCTACAACGTGGTACAGCATTCATTTTTTGTCCCATTCTGTCTCATTCCTACCAAAGTAAAGTTACTCAAAACTTAGTTTAGAGATGAAAGCATTTCAACCATTTAACTCAGTCCAAGATTGTGGGATGAGAGACTGAGGAGGGTGCACACCCCCCCAAAGTAAACATCCGTAAACCTGAGAAGCACTTGTTTTGCTACATTTTCCCTAAGTCGGTTTTTCACTGGCTATATGTTGTATGGAAAGCTAGTCTGTTAAGGCTACTCACCAAGAATCATTCAGACTGGTTTGAGGTGACTCATAGAAAAAACATTTTCTCAATCATCTGAGATAAGAACACCTGAGTGGGCATTTTTCAGAGGGGGAGGGTATGTTTGGAGTCAGTTGTGGAGAGCTGATTGTTAAATTTTCAGCATCAGTATTTACCACAATGGAGCATTGGATAGAGTACTGGTCCTGGAGTCAAGAGGACCTGAGTTCAAATCTCACCCCAGACACTTACTAGCGTGTGTGACCCTGGCAATTCACTTAGCTCCAACTGCCTTAAACATCCAGCGGCCATCTCCAATTGTCCTCACGTAGATCTTGCCACTGGACCCAGATGGCTCTGGAGGAGAGAGTGAGGTTGGTGACCTTGCATAGCCCTCCCTAATTTAAATCCAAATCAGTACAAGTCATGACATTGCCCAATGTCATGGTCCTCTTCAAGAATAAAGGAAAGGGGGAAAAAAGAATAAAGGACAGAGGCCCGCTAAGTGGTACAGTAGATAAAGCACTGGCCTGGATTCAGGAGGACCTGAATTCAAATCTGACCTTAGATACTTGGCACTTACTAGCTGTGTGACCCTGGGCAAGTCATTTAACCCTTATTGCCCCACCCCCAATAAATAATGAAGGACAAACAGCAATAATTTACACCACGTCTATTCTTACAAATCAGGGCTTGATTAATGGTTTTTTTTTAATTCTCCAGACTTTAAAAAGTGTTAATATTGCAGATTAAATTTAAGATTGCGGCAAGTACTTTTTTTTGTTGAGAGACACTTGTTAAACATTTACCAGCATAGTCTTGTCCCTATTCCTTATTGTATGACAGTGTGCCGATTAAATGTGATGCATTTCCAAGTATAATGGTCAAATGACCTCCTCATAATTATGGATGTAATAAATTTCCAAAAGAAGCTCCCTTATGGTTTGGTTGACCCATGCCTTTCCTTTGTGGCAGTAAAATCTATATATTCCTCGTTGGTAGCTTTATCTTCTGCAGTTTTCATATCCAGAAGTTTGGATGAGAAGAGTCCTTAGGTGTGCAAAGGATGCAAAAAAGGGAAACAATCAGAAATTCCTGCTATGTAAGAACTAGGATCAAATTGAAGAGGAGCACTTCAGTGGATCTCAGATAACAATAGCAGCGTGCCCAGGGAGACAATGCCAAAAGGGGAATAGGAGACTCCAGGGTTTGGGAGGACTGACCTTTCTAAATCCCTCCACTACTAAGCAAAACACCATGGATAGGATGGGAGAGACGAGAGGATAAAGCAGCAACAAGAGACAAGGAGATCCTTGCCCTGAGTCCCTCCTAACTTCCATCCTCTGACAAAGACCTGGGAGCTGGGAACCTTGTACTGCCCAGAGAATTCGGCCCACTGACTCAGAGAATGGCTTAGCTTTGTGCATAGATTCTCTCCCCTATTTATCAACCTAATATGTGCATGTTTTGCTTCCAAAGGTCTGGGGGAATGGACTAATGGTAGTAAAGATATGGGAAGAATGTTGGAATGAAAACATGGAGGACAATAGGTCACAATTTTAAGCTTTAATTCTGCTCCCTCCTCCAAACCTCCCCATGTGCCCACAGGCTATCAGGCTTTCAGCCTGTGGGCATGTTCTATTTCTCATGACTAGACATCTAATTTGTTTGGGGTTTGTTTTGTTTTGTGAGGCAATTGGGGTTAAGTGACTTGCCCAGGGCCACACAGCTAGTAAGTGTCAAGTGTCTGAGGTCGGATTTGAACTCAGGTCCTCCTGAATCCAGGGCCGGTGCTCTATCCACTGTGCCACCCAGCTGCCCCTAGACATCTAATTTAATACCCCTATCCAATGTACTATAGGAATTCCCTAATCATCAGCCTTGACAGGTGACCAATCAAGCTAACATTATCAGAGCCCTATCTAGCAATTTTGGCAAAGTTTGGAGAATCTCTAAGACGTCACTCTGTTAGAAGAAGACAAATACACAGGGAGACTAGGCTGATAAATGGATGTGTGGGGATGTTGGGAAAGCACAGGGACGAGGAGAAAGGGCAGAGTTAACCTGGGGTAAGGCCACTTATGAGAGTGAAGGAAGAAACAGACCATAAGGTAGCTTTTTATTTCAACTAATTATTCTTGATAGCTAGCTATTCAACTCCATTGTTTCCATACAGCTAAAGGAAAAATGTCAGTGATCTCCAAATGGTGGTGCCCTGGGACAAAGCCTTGATGGTCCTGTCCTAGTTATGATTTTATTATGTTTTCCCCATCTTACCATCAGCTTGCGTATGCCCTTTCTCAAAGGTGAGTAAGCTGAGTATTCCTTAGTTTTTATTAAATGAATTTGAACTATTCCATCTGATTTGTGACTGCTGATTTCCTTTAAACACCAAACTTTTCATATTTGATTGATATTTTTCGCTTTCCAAGCTAATTTTATCTACTGTGATAGAAAACTGATGTCAGAATTCCATAATTCTCTTTCTGCTCCTCATCTCTGAAAACTGGGTCATCTGTTTGGTATCATTTTGCCTCAGTTGACTTAATATGTTAGTGGGGCTAATGCTCCTAGGGAAGTAAGTTCTGAGGATAGTTTATTATAATTCAAAGACTCATTGAATTTTTTTAAGTTGGAAGGGACTTTAGAAGCCACCTAATTTAATACCCCAATCCAATGTACAATAGGAATTCCCTAATCAACATCCTTGACAGGTGATCAATCAATCACCAGGAATTTATTAAGTGCCTATTATGTGTCTGGGACTGTGATAGTTACAAGGGATACAAATACAATAGAAGAAAATAGTTTCTGCCCTCAAAGAAATTACGGTCTAGTTAGGGAACATCATAAGTGATTATATAGGTATTACAAAAGAGATACAAACTAGTTTGGAGAGGAAGGACCAAGTAGCTGGGAGAAATCAGGAAATATCATCCAACTTCTGCTTGAGTGGTTCAAGTGCCTCACAAGGCAGCACCATCAATTTTTGAACAGCTCTAACTTAGAAAATTTACCCTTTTGAAATCTGCTGCCATATAATTTCTATGCATTGGTTTTTAGTCCTACCTTGGAGTAAGGTTCCTCTACATACTGGTGACCCTTTAAATATGGTCATAAGACTTAGAATTAGAAGTGACTTTATTGTTGTTCTAGTTGTGTCCAACTCTTTGTAACACCATTTGGGGGTTTTCTTGGCAAAGATACTGGAATCATTTGCCATTTCCTTCTCCAGCTAATTTTGCAGATAAGGAAACTGAGGCAAACAGGATTAAGTGACTTGCCCAAGGTCACACAGCTAATAAATGTCTGAGGCCAGATTTGAATTCAGGAAGATGAGTCTTCCTGACTCCAGGCTAGGCACTCTAACCACTTTGCCAACTAGCTCCCCTAGGTGACTTTAGAAATTACTTTAATCTAAGCCTCTCATTTTGCAGATAAAGAAAATGATGCCCAGAGAGTTGAAGTATCTTGCCTAACGTCACATAAGAAATAAGTAGCAGAGCCTGATACAAACTCAGGTTTTCTCTTTCTTAAGGTAATTACTACAATTTGAGTCATTCAGGACAAGAACATTATGGAAGTAGAAACTCTTAGCATGCTTTTTTCATTGTCATGTTCATTATTATTGAAGTGCAATTTTTAAAAATGGTATTCCAATAAGATTTCAATCTTAACTGGATTAAACATGTTCCACTCAATTAGGTTACAATGGCAAATAAACTCCACTGAGCACAGTTTGAACAATATGTAAGGAGAGGATCTGTAATGAGTCATATTTTAAAGATTTTTCTGTGTTCTGACAAATGAGTCAAATATTTGAGTGTAGTGTAAAAAACACTGCTTTGGGGTCAGAGGACCTGGGTTCTAATTCTGCTTTCCCCACTTGCTATCTATGTGACCTTGGATCTGAGTTTCCTCACTTATAAAGTAAGGGAATTACACTGCATGCCTTCCAAAGTCCCCTTCATCCCTAGAACTGTGCTCAAAAAATTTAAGAAAATAGCTGATAAAATTCCTTTGGAAATATTTAGGAATCAGCTAGCTGGCACAGTGGATAGGGCCTGGAGCCAGGAGATCTGAGTTAAAATTCGGCCTCATACACTTACTAGCTGCATAACCCCAGACAAGTTACTTAACCTCTGTCTGCTTCAGACTATAAAAGTCCTTAACTGTAAAATGGGGATTATAATAGCACCTACTTCCCAAGGTTGTGAGGATCAAATGAGGTAATAACTGCAAAGTGTTTAGCCCAGTGCCTGGCATGCAGTAGGCATTGACAAATGTTCCCTCCCTCCTTCTCTCCCTGCCTCTCTCCCTTTCTCCTTCCTTCTTTCCTTCCTCCCTTCTTTTTTCCTTCCTTCTTCCTTCCTTCTTTACTTCCTTCCTCCCTTTTTCCTTTCTTCCTTTCTTTGTTCCCTTCCTTTTTTCTTTCCTGCCTTCATTTCTTCCTTCCTTCTTTTTTCCTTCCTTCCTTCCTTCCTTTGTTCCCTTCTTTTTTCTTTCCTGCCTTCATTTCTTCCTTCCTTCTTTTTTCCTTCCTTCCTTCCTTCCTTCCTTCCTTCCTTCCTTCCTTCCTTCCTTCCTTCCTTCCTTCCTTCCTTCCTTCCTTCCTTCCTTCCTTCCTTTCTTCCTTCCCTCCTTCCTATGCAGGTAACATGGAGGAGGATGGTCGCAGGTGATTTGTTTTGTTTTTTTGGGTTTGGTTTTTTTTTTTTTTTTTGCGGGGCAATGGGGGTTAAGTGACCTGCCCAGGGTCACACAGCTAGTAAGTGTCAAGTGTCTGAGGCTGGATTTGAACCCGGGTACTCCTGAATCCAAGGCTGGTGCTTTATCCACTGCGCCACCTAGCTGCCCCCAAAGGTGATTTGTTAAAAAAAAAAGAAAGAAAGAAAGAAAGAAAGTATGAATTTGGAGTGACTTCACCTCGACAGGACCCTGAAGGCATTTGTGTTAAGAACATTATCTTCACAGACTGGGAAGGGGCCTTCCAGTTTACCTAATACAAATTCAGGGGTACCTTTCATCAGAGTTTCATGGAATGGTAGGTCTAAGACTAGAAGGGACCTCAGAAATCCTCTAGTTCATCTCCTCATCTTATTGATAATGAAACTGAGCCCCAGAGTGACTTGTCCATAATTCACAAGTGTCAGAGCTGGGACTCCAGCCTCAGTCTTCTCCCTGTACTTGTACCACAGTATCACCTTGAGTGCTCCTCTGGACATCCCAAACAAGTAAGATCTATCTTCGCCATGTAAAGATAGAGGGAAACAGATTCCCCACAAACCCCCAAAACTTTACTCTTTACTAAGTGCTTTTCTCATCACAACTGTAGAAAATCAGTAATGTTGATATTATTATTATTACTAAATTACTACTACTACTACCACCACCACCACCACTTCCATGTTACAGATTAAGAAAAGGAGGCTCAGAAAGGCCGAGCCTGGGCTCGGACACCCAGGAAGCATTGGGGTCAGGATTTGAATTCAGGTCTCCTGACTCTATGTTCTGTGGTCTTTCTACTACCACAGACAGCTTCAAATCTTTGCCAAGCTGTGGGGCATGAGCTGTACTTAGGATATTCTTCAATAGCACATGATTCCATAGCCTGACATTTTCTCATGCTCTAATAAAATTTAATTATTGTGCCAGAACCATTGTGTGTGTGAGAGAGAGATGAAGGTAGACAAGGTTGGGGGGGCGGGGGAAGAATGTATTTATCCATTAGAGTTGCCAAAAAGAGTTGGTTGGGAAGGGGGAATGGGAGAAGCATGGCATTTAATAGCATCATCTTTGATGGAAGGGGAAGCAAAGAGAATCAGAACTCACCCAGTGGGACCTGAGTTCACATTTTGGCTCTGCCATTTACTACCAGAGTGACCTTGGACAAGTGAGCTCTCTGGGTTTTAGTTTCCTCATCTGTAAAATGAGGAACTAGGACCAGATCACCAATAGTGTCCCTTATAGCTCTAATCTCAATGACACAGATGCAATGGGGAGACACCACAATGCATTCAACACCACGGTATCAAGGAGGCCTGTATATTGGGGCAGGCAAAGCCAAAAGAGACCTGAAGCAGCTATGGATCAAGCTGTCATGAAGAGGCCTAGGATTCATCAGATTTTCAGAGCTTTAAGAAGCTTCCCCTCTCCTCACCATGCCACACCCCACAAACCAGACCCATGGTTTTTTTTATTATTATTAATATTAGTAGTAGTTGTACTAGCTCATCTCAAAAACAAACTCTCCCTAAATCACAATTCTCAAAGCTTCTGACAGATGGGCTTTTGAGGAGGTCCTTCCTTTCAGAAATATTTATTTTTGATCCCCTTTGGACAGACTGCATATTACTGGTGCTTATTGAATCACTGAAAATTATGGGCAAACTAAAGGAGCCAGAACCCTAAGCCTGCCCTGAGGCATGGGAGAGGAAAGATTAATATCCATTTGGGCTTGGCTATCTTCAGCCTCTAATGTTGTTCAGTCATTTCAGTTATGACTGATTCTCTGTAACCCCATATAGGGGTTTTCTTGGCAAAAATACTGTAGTAGTTTGCCAATATCCTTCTCCAGTTCATTTTACAGATGAGGAAACTGAGGCAAACAGGGTTAAGTGGCATACTCAGGGTCACACAGCTTGTAAGTGTCAGGGTTTGGATTTGAACTCAGGTCTTTCTGACTCCAGGCCCAGAGCTCTATCCACCGTGCCATCTAGCTGCCACAATACCTCTAATATCTGCAAATAATATTCAGGCAAGATCTGGGTGCATAATGATCTAGAGTGGCAGCCATGATTCTGGTCATCTTATCTTCCATGGTGATTTCTCGTCCTCTGCAGTGACACAAATCATGGGCAACACCTGACATTTTGGGATGTATGATCAGTGTTCACAGTGGCCATGATAAATTTTATGTCTAGCTCATAACCATTTCTAACCTGGGTCATGTGGTACATCTCCTGTTTCATTTCACTTTGGAAATACATTAAAAGTGGTCTAAACAACCCCACAGCTGCCTTGCTTTGTTTTATTATTGTTCCAACATAATCTGTTTGTGGGGGAGGGAAACATGTTACATGTAGTAGGAAAGTCTAAATTAAAGGTTAGGAAGAGAGTCCTTAACAGGGTGCCCAGCAGAGGGGACAAAGGGATGATTTCTGTGTCAGGTAGATCTGGGTTCAGGTCCCTTCTCTGACACGTACCCACAACGTGGCCCTGGGCCGATCACCTAACTAAACTCTTAGGGATCTAGCCAACTCATCAAGACTCAAAGTTGTAGAACAAGTCTCCATCTGTATTGCAGAGAGAGTTTCTTCATAAGAAATTCTTAGGTCAATGAAATCATAGCGCTTTTCCCTGGCCCCACCCCAACCCCAATTAAATTCCTTAGTATAGTATTTGCTGTCTAAGACATAATAATAAATCTATGGGTGAGTTGGTTATTGTTTGATAAATGCACTCAACAAACATTTATTAACCTTTACTTACTGTATTCAAGGCACTGAACTAGGCCCAGGAGGAGAGAAATATAACTAAGACATGGTCCCTTATCCTTCAGGAATAAACTTATACATTCCAGCAGGTCCATGGAGGAAATATCTTTAAATCCTTGATTGTGCAACCATAACCACTTACACAAATTTACTACATCTCCATAAGGCCTCGTTTGTAAGCCTTCCCATAAGAATTGCATACAATTTGATGAATATCAGATTTCAGTTGTGAAACAGGACTGAATTTTCCATCACTTACCTGTCTTGGACCATTACTTAAAGGGAGATTTGTGTTGCTGCTAGGGGGCAGCTAGTTGGCACTGAGTCAGGAAGACCTGAGATTGAACCCTGCCTCAGGAACAATGGATAGAGCTCTAGGCCTGGAGTCAGGACGATTTGAGTTCAAATATGACCTCAGATGCTTACTAGCTATGGGATTCTGGGCAAGTCACTTTACCCTGTTTGCCTCAGTTTCCTCATCTGTAAAATGGGCTGGAGCAGGAAATGGCAAACCCCTCCAGTATCTTTGCCAAGAAAACCCCAAGTGGGGTCATGAAGAGTCAGACAGGACTGAAACGACTGAACACCAATATCAGGCATTTATTAACTATGTCACTCTAGGCAAGTCACCTAACCTCTCTATGCCTCAGTTTCCTCATCTGTTAAATAGAATAGCATCTGCCTCCCAGGATTGTTGGAGACTAAAATGAGACAATATTTGAAAAATGCTCTGTAAACCTTTAAGCTCTCTATAAATGCTAGTTGTTAATATCATCATTATTATTACTATGAGGTGTTTTAATAACCAGTAACATTTATTAAGCACCTACTATGTGCCAGCCCCGTGCTAAGCACTATTTCCAAGCGGTAACAAGAGCAGGTCAGGATATACATTAGGAAGGAGTTTCATTATGCATTTATCTAATTCCAGGTCACCAACTGACTAGGACAAAGAAGAGAAAGCATTGTTAGTATGTTCTTATGAGACTTGTGATTCCTATGAGATTGCTTCAAGACCTGACTAATGAGTTCATAGCAGTCCTTTTCTGGGTGTGCATGTGAATTTGTGTGGTATTTGGTTTTTGTGTATGTGACAGCTTGCCATCTACAAATGCAAGTGTGGTGGGGACAGAGGCCCAGTTCCTCTCAGTTTCTACTTTCGTTGGCTCATGTGTCCCCATGAGCTGAAACATCCCTATTTTCTCTTAGGTCCTGCATGTTGTTCAAAAATCATCTCAGTCTCAAGTTCATATTTATTTTTTTATTTTTTGGGGGGTGTTATTTGTTTGTTTTTGCAGGCAATGGGGTTTAAGTGACTTGCCCAGGGTCACACAGCTAGTTAGTGTCAAGTGTCTGAGGCCAGATTTAAACTCAGGTCCTCCTGAATCCAGGGCTGGTGTTTTAACCACTGCGCCATCTAGCTGCCTCCTCAAGTTCATATTTAAATAGTTGGACAAGACTAGTCAAAATGTGGTCAAATCAAGACAGGTTAGACACATGCTTAGGGTATAATCTTTTCAAACACTGCCTAGCTGCTTGCCCTCTTTCTAGTTGGAGTTTGTTTTCACTGTCTTCTGATCCCTGATCTGTAAATGGGAGAAATAAGGAAGTTCACAGGATTAAAACTACAGAATATCCACCTTCTCCTACTACTGCAGGTGCAGTGATGATAGCCATTACTTACAATGCTTAGGGAAGTAAGTCTCTAGCTTTATAACAGATGGTACTAGTCACATCAGCAGTGGTTAGAAACTGGGCTGGTTGGTAAGATACTCTTTCTGGATCTTTGCTTCTTTTCATCTCCATGACTCTTTTTTTTTTTTTTTTTTTTAGTGAGGCAATTGGGGTTAAGTGACTTGCCCAGGGTCACACAGCTAGTAAGTGTTAAGTGTCTGAGGTCGGATTTGAACTCAGGTACTCCTGACTCCAGGGCCGGTGCTCTATCCACTGCGCCACCTAGTTGCCCGATGACTCTTGAGAATAAGCGGCCAATCTGCCCCCACAGACCCTGGTGGATCAGGAGTCACCTGCTGTGACTACAGACAAACATCATTCTCCAGATACAATGAGCGCCCTGTATCAAGCATGTGCATAGACACCAGCTCCTACCCATACAGGATGGCTATATAATTATCAAAGTCTATTTCATAAGGCAGAGAATGTTTAACAACTGTCTCCCTGAAAAAGACATGGACTTGAGACACACTTTTAAGTTTAATATGTGTTATTAGTATTTTCCCCATTATCAAGCTCTGGTTCATAGCATTTGCTCATTTCCAAAATGCAAATGCTCACACTGAAAATTTAACAATTGGCTCATTTGAGCTGGCTCCAGGAAACCCCTGGTGAGAAGATGGGGGGGGGAGATAAGATCTTGCTAACCTGATCTCTCCACAGTCCTGGCCACCATGCCTCTGTCCCTTTCTCATTCAAGTCAGTGTCATATCTGCAGTCAATCCAATCTAGGCTTGTTGGCACCAAAGCTAACCAGAAAATGTTTCATTTCTGGTAGTCTTTGTGGAAGCATTATCCCTAAGGTTCCAAGACTGTGGCCCTCTATTCCTTATATTTGTACACCCAGAGAGCAGGGTCTACACTCATGTCACTCTGCCTTTTAATACCATAACTTTTTTTTTCCCCTGAAAACTGGTTTTTTTTTTTTATTATCTACTAAAGAAGATATTAACATCCTATTTAAAAGCAAAGCATTTCTTGGGCCTACACTCTCCTTTCCACCCTGAGAACCAATGGGAGCTGCACACATGGAAAAAAAAAAACCATGAAGGGAATTGAAAATTTGGCTCTTCTGAAATAAACCTTTTAAATGAGGCAATTTGACTGCCTTCTTCATTTAGCTTTGGAGCCAAGGAACAAAGTATTAAGAGATCCAAAATGGTGGGGAAATACTGGTTGCAACTGTTCATATCCAAAATGGGCAACTGAAAAAGGGAGCATCCATGACATGGGAAAAAGAGAAAAAAACACACCCCTTTCCTTGGATACTTGCCCTAAATTCTTGGTTTCTGAACAGATAAAATGATTCCATAACTAGGCAAAATTGTTAAGTAGGGGAAATTTGTCCTTAGCTTCTCTCTTCCAGTTTGGTATCTTTGTCGCCATCATCTCCTCCACACTCTGTCTCTTGTATTTGATTCCTGATAGTTTTAGGCCTATGTTCCCTCGTACCCTCACTCTACCTGATATAATCCCATTATCTGAACTGCTTATTAATTGACTACCAGGGAACTAAGGTCTCCTAAAAATAATGTTCCACATTTGTTAGCTGTCACCTGTGATGTTAATGGTGGGAATTTCATGTTATGGCAGGCTAGTATGATAAGAAGGTAGCATGGGATGGTAGAACAAACACTGACTTGGGAGGGGGCGTGTCATAGGATCTGCACTCAATTCCCACCTATACCACTTCCTATCTATGTGATGTTGAACAAGTAACTTCTCCTGGAGACTCGATTTCCTCATCTGTAAAATGAGGGGGTTGGATGAGATGACCTCTGGGGTGCCTTCCAGATCTATGATTCTATGACCAATTTTTCTTCTTCTATGACTTTAGGAGAGGTAGGGCTATTTGGGCATCCTCAAATCACAACTGGTAGGTGGCCCCTTATAGGACCTATGAACACAGGAGCAAGCCTCTTTCTCAGTTTCATCTTTTCCATTTCCAGAAGTATCATTCTAAGGGCAGCTTGGAACAAGGATTGCCTTCCACAAAGGCAATCAAACAATCACATGAATGCAGCAATTTGAAATCCATATCAACAGAAGCGACAACGCTTTTGCCATATCTACCAGTGTGGCGTGAAGGCAAGTTCATTTGACAAAAAAGAAAAAAAAAAGAAGAGAAGAGAAAAGAAAAGAAATGTGAATTATTGATTTAAACCACCCCGGAGTCTTGGCAAACACCCTGCCTCACAACACCCT
Source organism: Dromiciops gliroides (assembly GCF_019393635.1). NCBI lineage: Eukaryota > Metazoa > Chordata > Mammalia > Microbiotheria > Microbiotheriidae > Dromiciops > Dromiciops gliroides. The sequence continues at coordinate 134,053,522 of NC_057864.1, forward strand.
AGCTTCTTCCCAACATCCTGCCTCATCCCACTCACTCAACTTAACAAAACTCTCCATACTTTACACGACCATAAATCACAACATGCCTCCTTCATTAGCTGCTCCGTATTTAACAAAGGCCAATCTTTCTTCTCCACTCTTCATGTCACAATACAACTGCTGCTTCACACACACACACACACACACACACACACACACACATGAACACACACATACTTCCTTATAACTTTACTTCTTCAGCTTTCACTTGTGCATCAATTGACAGTATCTTCAATTGGCAGAGTCATTTCCAAATCACGGACCTATCTATTGATCAGAGGAGATGACAATTTATTTTTAGGCAGATACACACATGCTGCATATTTTAAATACGTTTTTCCATTTTGGCAAAAATGGTGTTGTAGCTAATGTATATACAGTATTTCCAAAAACATTGGTACTTTCCCATAAATATCTTCTGCATTTTTTTTTCAGTGAGTAATAAAAAAGGTTGAGGTGGGATGTGTTTTATCCCACCACATTATATCATTCCTATTTTTCCTCTTTGTTGGATGGCAATCAGGGGCCCCGATGCCAAGCTTTGGAAGCAACAGCATCTGGCTCCTTGGCAGATTCCACAGTCAGTCTTGTTGCCAGCCTTTAAGCTGTGTCTGGGTCTGTTGCATGGTTTGGCTGCAGATGGACTCTCTGGGTTGCCTTGTGCTTCTGGATACCAGTTTTGGCTTACCTTTGATTCTGAGGACTTTACTCATTTTTATTCATTTGTGAATAAGGGTCCATCCAAATGCTTTATGAAACCAACATTGAAGTAGCCTAATGGCTCAAATTTTGCCTTTGAAAAGCTAGAGGTCAGCGTCTCTGTGCTTGGGCACAACAACATGGCGTCTTGAAGATGGTTATTCATGATTCCATGTTTCTTCCATGAACCTCTCTGTTTGGGGGAGTTTGAAATTTGGCCATATGCAGTCTACCTCCACCCCCAAAGGAGGAAGCTGTATGGTTATCTGAAAAGATAAAACCATGGGAGTATGTGGACTCCCCTTGGTTTAGAAAACTAACTATTTCTTTCCTCTTTACCATGAGCCAGATGCTGGGGGAAAAGGACAGCCACTCTTGAGGTTCTTTTATCTTTTCCTCCTGCATCATATTATTGTCCATCTTAGTATATAAAGAGCTCTATAGGTGGAATTTAAACCCCCACTGACTTTGAACTGGGAATACAGCTGAAGGCCAGATCTACCCCCAACTCATTTTTTTTCTGGGACTCTGTCAGGATGTAGTAAGTAGGTACTTTCAAATCCTTTCATTATGGTAGACCTGTATGATTATTTGCCTTTGTGACCTGGCCCAACAAAGTGCTGGGTTTGTGTGGATAGAGATGTGTGGATACATACATACACACAAACAATACACTTTACTACCTCAAAACTATGTGAATTCATTAAAATTAAGTCAGTCCTGGGAATTTTTATGGGCTTCATAAATTTCTTTGAGTTAATTAGAAGAGATACCTTGAGCTATCCCCAGATTAGAGTTGGAAAGCATTGCCACAGGAACTCAGGAGTGTCTCTGAATCAGAATGAAAGGTGTAATATTTAAAAGGGTGACATGGTATTATAGATCTTGTCATTTTCCCTGGACTTGGGGATTACAAAGAGAGGATGAAAAGGCAGAATAGTTGAGGCCTGTGAATTTAGGAAAGGGTACATGCTACCTTGTCTCCTTGTGATTAAAAACACGTATCTCCACTTGAACTAAGAAACTTCTGAGAAGTCATGATGAAATAATTCGTCATGATTCACTGGAAAACACGAATGTCTCAATCAATCAGTCATAGGATGGTAGAAATTTATAGCTGCCAGAGACTTTAGGATCGTGTGTGTATGTGTGTGTGTGTGTGTGTGCGTGTGTGTGTGTATCATATATGAAGAAACCGAGACAAAGAAAACTAAAGGGACTTAGTAGCAAATAGCACAGCCTGGATTTGAATCCAGGTCTTCTAGCTTCAACTCCACTGCATTTCCCACAATTACCATGGTGCAACATATTAACAAGTAATTGCTCTAGAACATTAGACAAACTGTTAATAAAGTTCTCTTCTTCCCTTGTCCCTTGCCAACCTTACAGTCTATCCAACTGTCCACTAGCCCAACCTGCCAACTGATTCCTTTAGTCTAACCAAATTCATGTCATAAAAAGGGATGGCCATCTCAGACAGCTAAATGACACAGTGGATAAGCATTGGACCTGGAGTCAGGGAATCCTGAGTTCAAATCTGCCCTCAGACCTACTTACTAGTATGTGATCCTGGGTAAATTTTTTTTTTTCAAACAACAAACAAACTATATATATATATATATATATTTTTTTTTTCTTTTTTTTAGTGAGCAATTGGGGTTATAAGTGACTTGCCCCAGGGTCACACAGCTAGTAAGTGTTTAAGTGTCTGAGGCCGGATTTGAACTCAGGTACTACCTGACTCCAGGGCCGGTGCTCTATCCACTGCGCCATCTAGGCTGCCCCTCGATCCTGGGAATTTTTTTAAAGAATATTTTTGTGGTTTATTTAAAATTTTTTAATCTTCATGCACACTGATAACTATCAGAGAAGGCTTATTAGTATCACACTGTCAGTATACATGAGAATGGAAGATTTAGAGGAGAAATATAGAGAAAACAAATTAAATCAATAAAATGGTGAGTGTCTCTCAAATCTGACTATCACCTCCCTTAGTACTTGGAAGGGTATGATCAAGTATCCATGCTTTGACCCAGAGAGAGGATCACCTTTCTGTAGTAGAAAAGTTAAGTGGATCAATCAATCCTCAACAATGGGAAAGAGTTTTCTTTTTATGCACCCAATATATGGAGGGTCACACTTGCCCATCCCTGTTTGCAATTCTGACTCTCCAGAACAAAACACCCCAAATGTGGTGGCTCTGATCCTTGTGAGGTAGGTAGGTATCCAGATCCCCATTTTAGAGAAGAAAAGATGAAGGACATGACCTGTCCATAGTTATAATGGCTACCTATCAAGCAGAGTTATGATTGCAACTCAGGTCTCCTGTCTCAGCTCAGGGCACTCAAGTCAAGAAGGGAGCAAGAAATTCTTCTGGGCAAGAACTTTAACTTCTTTGATCTCTAAAATGAGGATAATGGTGACATTGACTTTCCAGGATTTTTATGAGGACAAAATGAGATGATATATGTAAAATGCTTCCCAAATATTAAAGTGCTATCTAAATGCTGACTATCACCACCACCACCACCACCACCACCACAACCATCAACCATCATCATCTTTAGAACAATGACAAGATTCAAGAACTGTAGGGTTCCTCCATTTCTGCACTTATAAACCCATTCCTTTAGGATAAGTTCCACTCAACAAAATGACATTTCAAGGAAAAAAAGTCCAAAAAAATGGCATTGCTAAATTGACCACTTTAATTAATAAATGGTGGGATTATGTCATGTAAGCATCTGTGTAACTATATTTTCTGACACATTCTTTCAAGTCCCCCATCATCCAAGAGCTCTTTTCCCTTGATAATCTCAACTATTGTCCTTTTTATCTTTCCCTTAACTGCCAAAATTCTAGAAAGAGAAGTCTATACTTCACAACCCAGTTTGCAAAACTCCACCACTTTACTGAAATAGCCCTCTGCAAGGTCACTAATAACTTCATTGTTTTCCTGTCTTGGTTTTCCTTGATATGTTTGCATCATTTTCTACCTTCTGTTTGACACAATCTCCTTTTTTTGCCTTCTGTGATATTATGATACATATTTTTCTTCTTACTTCTCCAACTCCTGTATTCTTTGATGATTTCCTATCCTTTTCCCACTCATTAATCATTCTTGTCCCCAAAGGCTTTGTCCTTCTTCTTCTCTTCTCTTTCTCCATCTTTTCCCTTGGTTATCTCAATCACTTCCATGATTTTGATTCTATGCAGATGACTTACAAAGCCCATCCACAGCTGCCCCACCCCCCACAAGCTCCAGTCCCATATTTCCAAATGCCTGTTGAATATCTTCATCTAGAAATCCTGCTGTCACTTCAAACTAGACCTGTCTAAAACTAAACATCTTCTCCCACAAAACTTTCCCCTTCCCTTAACTCCTTTTTTTTTCTGTTGATGGCACCACCATTCTCCCATCTCCCAAGGCTTGTAAGCTTAAAATGATCCAGAGGAATCTAAACTCCTTGAGGATGGGGCTGTTTTGTTTTTGTCTTTGTGTCGCCAATTTCTAGAAGAGTGCATTGTCTATTGTGGGTATAGTCAATCTTGAACATTCCTGCATTTAACTTTTGGACTTCAATCATAAAATAATTCACATAATTTTATTAGTAACCTCATTTTCACATTCATGTTGGCAATAATGTACATTCCTGGCTATGTGTAGTAAAGAAAAACAATGAGAGGTGTGATGTGTGCAAGTTTGTGGAGCAAAGAGACATCAGAGACATTGAGCTGTTGATCCCATCATGGACCATAGGCCTCCAAGGTTAAATTTCAATTTGTCTCTGCTATGCTCCCCATACTCCGAGACCCTTAAGGTATTCAAACCAGTGTACCACGTTGATCAAAGACTATTTTAGGCTGGTGCATTCTTCACAATCTCCAACATCATCCACTAGAAGGACAGAGTACCAGAGGTGATGTAGAGACCTCACCAATCTCAATGCCTTCCAACAGCACTGACTAAAGTTCTAGCAACCTCTCCCTTGGTTTTCAGAGGACAGCCAGGGTAGGGAGGTTTACAGCAGCATAGTATATGGTATAATGCCCTCATGCTGCCCCCTGACATAGTGGAAGGTCAAATTCAGGTTAAAAAATGTTTTAGTTGTAAGAATTTTACTCATTGTACAGTATTTATGATACTGTAGATTTCATGTGTTAGAACTGTTATGGAGCAGCTAGGTGGTACAGTGGATAAAGCACTGACCCTGGAGTCAAATCTCACCTTAGATACTTACTAGTTGTGTGACCCTGGGCAAGTCACTTAACCCCCAATGTCTTAAAAAACCATCTGGGGCCCTCTCCAGTCATCTAGATGTATATATTGCTACTGGACCCAGATGGCTCTGGAGGAGAGAGTGAGATGGATGACTTTGCACAGCTGTCCCTCACTTAAATCCAATTCATTTTCAAGTAAAGTCATCACCTCCTGATGTCATGGTCCTCTTGGAGAACAAAGGACCACCACCACCAACATGTTATGATATTGTCTGAAATCAAGCTAGTTTTTTTCATTGAGATGTTAGCACCTTTTAGTCACAGAATTCTAGTAAATTACTAGTGAGAAAAAACTTTTCATGTTACCAATTTTATTTTGTGTACTGAATTTTATGGGTTATTCCATGGTTACTGTGTTAGGAAAGCACATATTATCAGAATTAATGGTTTGTTATAAAAATTGTATGCAGAAAAGTATAGTTTCAGCAATCTCTAGTGAAAGATTACAGGTTTTGGAGCAGGAACCTAACTGCCTATTTCCCATAGGTTCAATGCGTTAACATTCTAGTTTTTGACTTTCATGAGATTTTCTAGGAACATTACTTCTGCAAATTTGCAGGACTGACTATGTTTAACAAATGTTTTGTTGAATCTCTTTTTTTTTGCGGGGCAATAAGGGTTAAATGACTTGCCCAGAGTCACACAGCTAGTAAGTGTCAAGTGTCTGAGACCGGATTTGAACTCAGGTCCTCCTGAATCCAGGGCTAGTGCTTTATCCACTGCGCCACCTAGCTGCTCCTTGAATCTTCTAATCTTTTTTTTTTCTCATCACTACTTTCACTAAATTGACGAGTCCTGTTTATTCTACTTGGGTGTTAGAGGCACAACTCTAATGCTTAATACTCTCTTAGTTCAAGTTCAAAGGTGGGATCAAATGAGCAGCTCACTAGTCATTAAACATCTAATACAAGGAGTTTTACTTTGCCCTAACACAGCAAAGATAAGCAACAAGGATATAGTGGCACTTAGCTTCTCCCCCACCATCCCCTCCATATGAAAAGACATTTGGTAAGCATAGCAAGGTAACTTTACTTGTGGGCCTCAGAAATCCATGAAATCCTAGGGATTTTGATTCCATATGGCTGGGATTTTTTATGCCCTTAGATGTTCAGAAAGCTGTGTCAGGGAAGCTGAGGGCAATCAAGTCCCAGACAGATTTAGCCTAGGCCTGACCCCTATTGGGGGAGGAGGTACAGGGTAGGTGGAGGAAACTGAGTCAGGGAAGCTGTATCCAATCCCAGAGGCCAATCAGGTCCAAGGTAGCTTTGACTTTATCTAGGTAAAGCCTCTCCATATTGTAGGTAGGAGGAAAGAAGATGAGTTAGGGAAATGATGGTCCTATCACACTTGGCAATCTTTCTCCTGCCCATCTCAATCCCCTTCATTCTTATTTTGTATTTCTTAAGCCACCATCAAGTAGTTATTGTATAGATGTTTGTATGCATTTGTCTTATAAGCATTAAACACTGATTTATATGCAGTTTGTCTTCCTTGATAGAATGTAAGTACCTGGAGGGTAGGGACTATTTCACTGGGTACATAGTAACTGAATAATAAATACTTGCTGACTAATTGATAGTTCAGGCCTGAACTCTCTTACCTGAGTTATTGTCATAGACTTCTGAATGGTCCTCCTGCCTCTAATTCGATCCCCTTCTACAATTCCATCTTCCCAGAGCAATTGTCATAATACCACTTCCCTGATCGCATCACCCTTTTGCTTTAAAAAAAAAAAACACCTTCCAGTGGTTCCCCATTATTTCTTAAGTAAGGCATAAATTCTTGGTCCTGACATTAAAGGCCCTTCATCACCTGTTCCTACCTTTCCAGTTTTATTTTATACCACTCTCCTTCATGTTCTTTATGCTCCAGCCAAACTGGGCTACTTGCTTCTCCTTGTTTTGACCTCTTTCTTCTCTATTCCTTTGCTTACACCATCTCCCATGCCTAGAAAGTTCTGCCCTCCACCTCCAAATCTCCAAATCTTGAATTCACTTCTTTGCCTAAAGGCCTAATTCAGAGATACTGGTTCTAATCTGTAAAATCTTCCTTGATCTTTCCAGCTGAAAGTCATCTTTACTCCCTTAAATTTCTTATAACTTTTTTGTTATAAGATCTCATAGTGTCTGTGAATCCAATCCTTGAACTCCCATTGCCTTGCATTGTGCTTAATAAATGCTTATGGAATTTCATTGTCTAGAGGCAGAACAGGACAGTGGAAAACAAGTGACCTCTGGAGTCGGAGGACCTGAGTTTGAATTCCAGCACTACCACCCACACGACCTTAGGAAAGTCAAGCTACTTCTCTGGGCCTGAATAACTCTAATATCCTTCCCATCCTAAATCTTAAAACTCAATTTTTGACCTTTGGCTTTTGGCATTTGCCAAAATACTTACTTTGGGTTGGAATTTTGCACATCCCCCTCCAAGACCTGATTACTTCATGGAAATGTCAACATTTGGCTTTGCCCTACCTGAGCATCCTGAGAAATTCTTATTGCCATTTATAAATGTTGCTTCATTCGGACCGGCAGCTCTAATTTCATCATTTCCTCAGCCTTGTCATCACAGACACGAGTTAGGCCTGAGAAATGTGTGATGACCATTATTCCTGTTTTTAAAAATGGCTTTTGATGGTGATGGTGATGATACCAATGACCTCATTTCTAACTGGGTTCTTCATTGCCCCAACCCTGAAAGATTTCACGTGGTACTTTTGGTGGCTGTTGTTTTTTTCCAAATAAATTGATTGAACTAGGATGATTTTACTCAGCAAACAAAATGTAACTTTAACCAGAGAGGTTGTTGTCAGGGTCCATAGCATTCTGTCATGGGCCATTTCCCTTGTGGAAATGTGGTGGCATCATCTGGTTGGGTTATAGTACAATACATTGTGTACATCTTGTTTACAGGGTGACTTGTCAGCATTTTATTGTGCCTTGGACAATGAAGACAAGAAGACTTGGATTCAGGTCCTGACTCTGACACACATTGTCTTTGGGACCCTAGGCAAATCATTTAAATGCTCCATGTTCTGGGAAAGTCTCTAAGTGGCAGAGAAGAGGCTGTTCTGCATTCAGGGAGTTCTCCCCCCACTCCCCTGCCTAAATTCTCCACCCCCACCCCAGACTTGCCATAGCCTAATACCAATAAAATAATTATAGCTAGCATTTCTTTTTCAAAAAATATATTTTCTTTCCCCCCAATTTTTTTGGTGATGTGTCAAAGGCTAATTTATTGTCATTCTCTCGAGAATGGTCACCCAGTGTTCAGCTGGTGGGTGCAAAGAATGGAGGCTCATAGGCCCCGTTTTAACCCCTGGTCCCTAACATAAATGGACCCTTCCCTTTTTCATCACTGGTTTATTACTCAAGGGTTACAATCTACAAGCAAAAACTAGCTCACCTGAATGCTGTATTCCTAACCCTAATTTCCATAATTATTCTTTGGGTTCTTATCTCCTCCCCCAATTTTTAAAAAGAATTTTTAACATTTTTAAAGTTTTAAGTTCCAAATTCTATCCCTCCCTTCTTCTCTTCCCTCTCCCCATCTAAGACAGTAAGCAATCAGATATAGATTATACATGTGCAATCATGTAAAACATTTCCATACTAGTCATTTTGTACAAGAAGACTAGAATAAAAGAAAAAGAACAAAAGAAAAAGTGAAAAATAGCACACTTCAGTATGTATTCAAACAATATCAGTTTTTTCTCTGGGGGCGGATAGTATGCTTCATTATTAGTCCTTTGGGATTGTCTTGGATCATTTTATTAATAGCTAGAATTTCTCTGCCATTTTAAGACTGACAAAGTGCTTTACAATTATTATCTCATGTTATCCCTAAAGATAAAGATACCTTGAGAGCTGGGTGCTATTATTATCATGTCCATTTTATAGATGAGGAAACAAGCAGACAGAGGTCAAGTGATTTGCCTAGGATCACATAACTAGTAACTGTCTGAGGTTGGATTAGAACCCAGGTCTTCCTGACTACAGGTCCAGCCCTCTACCCACTATGCCACTTAGAATCCTAGGCCCAAGTCCAGGCTCTATCCCTACCTTCAGAAAGTTGTTTGTCTCTTTTCATTATGAATTTCCTCACCTAAAAATAGGATTTTTTTCCCACTTACCCTACACAAAAACGCCAATATATCAATTGATTTCAGAATAATTCCATAAATTCTTACTCCATTAATTATGGAAATCCTGTACCACAATGAAGATCATGAGCTATCTTTAACTTAGTATTAAGCCTTAAAGAGTTGTTGGAGGTTCACAGATAGTGCCAAAGGCAAGATTTGAATCCAAGTCTTTCTGACACAAAGTCTAGTGTTCTAATTCACCATGCTGTGTTGTCTTATACCTTAGAGAAATATTATGGCTTCGTAAAATAAAACCCCTCTATGTCTTTCATTATCTTTGGGGGCAGGGAGGCAATGGGGGTTAAGTGACTTGCCCAGGGTCACATAGCTAGTAAGTATCTGAGGCCAGATTAAAATTCAAGTCCTCCTGACTCTGGGCCCAGTGCTCTATGCACTGTACCACTTAGATGCCCACTATGTCATTAACTTTATCAGTTTTAACAGATTACCAGCCATAGACAGGACACTAAATAAGGACAAAGGTAATCATTATATAGTGGCCAGCATGAGATAAGAATAGGTTTTATATCCTGGGAGGTAAAGTTAATTAATATCCATTAGCTTACAGGATAACTAATTGGCATGAACAAATGTTTAGAGCATAGGGACTATGTCCACTCAAGTCACTTTATCTCATCTAATACTGAATGTAACCACACTTGTGAGGTTGCCTAAGGAGAGAGCATGGTCTCCATATTGGAAAGATCACTCATTGTACTGGCATCCAGGAGACCTGGGTAACTAATCCCAGCTCTGTTGCTAACTAGCTATATGCCAATGGACAAGTTGCTGAATCTCTGGGGACATCAGTTTCCTTATCTGAAAAATGAGGAGATTGAACAGGCCATCTCCATTCATTGTGGAGAATAAACCAAGGTCATGAGGACCCTCCTACTTAGAGAGGGGCCCTTCCCATGTCACAAGGAGAAGCTTCAGTCCTGACAGGTTCTTAAAGTGTTATCACTTGTACCACATGACATTGTTCATGACTAGATTTTGTAGCAGCCCTATCTGTGTGGAAAACTGTTGGATGGTGTGGAATTTCCCTGGGTTTGGGAATGACACCTAGGGATGCCTTAAGGCCAAGCCTGCCCTCTGGCATGTGCCCTTTGGCAATTAGGCAGTATAGAGGCCAGGGGGCCACCTCATCTCCCAGTCTTTTGAGGCAGCTAAGCGGTACAGTCTGAATAGAGGGTTTGCTTGGACTTGGGCAGACCTGAGTCTGGACCCTGCCTCAGACACTTGTTAGCTAGATGACCCTGGTCAAGTCATTTAGCTTCAGTTTCCTCATTTGTAAAATGAGGTTGATGATAGCACCTACCTTATAATGTTGCCGTGAGGCTCAAAGATAAAATGTAGCCCTTTTCTACCTCTTATTTATTACCTTGTGCCTAATGGTCTGCATTCCAGGATGCCAGGTTAAAATAAAAAAAATACCTGGGTCCTGGTCTTGTTCTGCCATCTCCTAGCCAAATGTGTGTGACAAATCAACCGCTCTGAGTCTCATTTTCCTCATCTGAAAAATAGGAAAGATGAATATCTGTCCTGCCTTTTTCACAGGGCTGTTGCAGGAAGCTAAAGGAGGTATGGCCACTTCATAAAGTGTCAAGAGAAACAAACCAACACTTGCTTGGGAATCATGGCTCTTAGGAAACTACCATTTGAGTTGGGAGACCGATGTAATCTATTATTACTATTATTGTTAATCATTACCATTCTCATTACTAAGTGACAGGGGGTGGGGGTGGGCAGCTATAAAACTGAGGTCACGGCCCTGTAGCCAGCAGCAACTAAGGCGTGGAGTCTGGGCTAGCTAGCATGAAAAGGAGCGCACCTAACAAATGGATAACAACAAAGGCATTCAAAGAATTCCTTGGCACCGGGAACCCTCTTGTGAGAGGAAATCCGATCTAGGAGGGGAAGTGAGTCAGAGCTTGCTTACAGTACTGGAGGGAGGGGTGCCGAGAGCCTAATTCCTTGGACTCCAGAATTTCCAGATTGGGTGAGTCTGCAGGGTCAAGACCCAATGCAGGGGACTCAGGAGGTGGGGAGGGGGGTGTCTTGGGATCTTGACCATCAGGGAAATGAGGCAGGCCTGCGGGTGCTGCCTGGGGCATCGCCAAAACCAACCCCGGCCTTCCTTTGACCTACAGTTTTTGAAGCACGGATCAGGGGAGCCTGCAGCAGTACTCTGGGGGGTAGACCCAGGGCAGGCCACTTCAGAGATTCAGCTGCTGTCCAAGAGAGAGACTTTTGTTTCTCTCCAGTTAGGAAGTAGTGCTAATGCTGTAAGGTCAGGCACTTGGGCCTGTGGTCAGCTGCCCTTCACGAGGCTTCTTCTAATTCCCAGGACAGTCCAGATTTGGGGGAAAACAAAAAACAGTGAGGAATCTCCTGAATGAGTCCTTAAACATTCATAGGGTCAAGGATTAAGAGCTGGAGGATTAGGGGGCAGCTAGATGGCACAGTGGATAAAGCGCCGGATCTGGATTCAGGAGCACCTGAGTTCAAATCCAGCCTCAGACACTTGATATTTACTGGCTGAGTGACCCTGGGCAAGTCACTTAACCCCCATTGCCTGCAAAAAAAAAAAAAATAGAGCTGGAGGATTAGAGCTGGAACAGACCTCAGATGCCATGTAGGTCAATACCCCCCCCCCCCATTTTACCCAATGAGGAAATTGAGGCCCAGGCAGAGTAAGTGACCTGTCCATTATCATACAGCTACTGAATGTATGAGGTAGGATTTGAACCCAGGTCTTTTTGACTTCAAACCTAACACTCTATCCACTTAGCCACACTACCTCTCTACTGCCTAAACATTGGCCATCTGAATATAAGGGGAGAAGGGGAATAAATGCAGAATTCATGGAATGTAGTTTACCTGGAATAGCCTGTTGGATCAGGTATTCAGCCTCTTCACTCCCTCTCCAAGCCAACTATCTTCATGTGCTCTCCTCTTTGAATATTCCAATTGCCTTTATCTCACAGGCACTTCCAGAAAACAGGGAACCCCTCTTCATTTTTTTAAAATCATAGAATAAATAACCAAGGAAAATGTAAAAGGGTGAGAGTGTGTCCCTTTGTCAGAAAAGAAAATCTTAGTTTACTTCTCCCTTCATACAGATGGAGTTCCTCCTGCTGGGACCCCCCCAACCCTTCGAGAGCCTCCATTGTGACTCATTCTGCCATTTGGTACCGAATTCTCTGGTGAACAATCATCTGCCTCGGAGGAGGGAAGGAGCCTGCTGCCGCAGCTCATCTCCTTAACAGGAAGATGGCAAACTAACTATAAAAGCAAGCAAACAAACCAACACATGCCTCAGGACTGGCACCCTTATGAAACGGCAGTCTCCGATTTATGGGCAATCATGAGTGATATGATTGCCCTTCTGCCTCAAGAAAGCAGAATGGGGATCACAAGAAGCCCCAGCCAACTTTCCCTAGCCTTGAGAAGCCAGGCTCTATGTTTAGTACGGCTATTGTTTCTCAGACTCAAACTCTCCAGTACCTTGATCAGAATCTATGCATTGCCCAGATGGACCGTGGCAGGAGTGTATTGGTAAATGTTTAACAATGGACTCTCGGGGGCAGAGGGCAGCTAGATGGCGCAGTGGTTAAAGCACTGGCCCTGGATTCAGGAGTACCTGAGTTCAAAGCCGGCCTCAGACACTTGACACTTACTAGCTGTGTGACCCTAGGCAAGTCACTTAACCCCCATTGCCCCGCAAAAAAACAAAAACAAAAACAAAAAACAATGGACTCTTGGGGGGGGGGAAGTATATAAGGCACACTTTTAAGTTTAATTTGCATTATTACTTGCATTTAAGTTTAATCTGCATTATAGTCTTCATTACTTTCTTCAATCTAGGCAATTGATAAAATAATAAACCAATCCCTGATTTGTTTGTTGATTTCCAAGGAATAAATGTTCATGCTAAAAATTTAACAATTATCTTGGCTAGAGTTTTTTTGAATTAGTTCCAGGATACTTCTGGAACATGGGCTCTTAAGATGTGCTGTTTTCTTTGAATGGATGGATGGATGGATGGATGGTTGAATGAATAAATATAAAAGCATTTATTAGATACTATGTGCAAAGCACTGTACTTTGGAATGATTTAGCAGCATGGAGATAGTTATGTCTTTGTCCATGAAACATTAAAAAGGTATTTTAAACATGACCTAGAGAAACATTTTTTTGGCCTTCCTATCTATAAACTGAAATCAGTGGAATGTCTTAATCCAATGGAACTAGTTCTAGGTTTGGCTTTGGCTTTGAAAGAATAGATCTAGGCCCTTTGCCACCCCTAATCCTCTCCGCTAAAGGGCAAGACATACTGTACAGTTGACTTGCTGTTGGGGATGTTTGATGTCTTGATGGTCCCAGGGCTTCATCACAATTCCCATTTCACTGGGGTGAGACCTGAATACACAAAGAGGGTGGATCTTAAGAATAGGAGAATCTGCTGCCATACAACCAAGACATATAAATATGAATGTCAAGCTATTGCAATCCGTGAAAGGCTTTGAAAATATCAGGGAGTTCCAGAGAGCACTGGGCCTCACATAAGCACAATGAAATGATAATGAGGACAACCATGAGCAAAGACCACCCACCAGCGGTTTTATAGCAGTAGCCAGGAATGACAGGTCTCTGTGGAACTATTGACACTGGATGGCATTGTCATCTTTAGCACATGCTAAAGCGGCAATTGTGAAAGGAATTGTCTCTGTCAAATGGGAGCCAGACTATTTATGGACACCCCTGCCTGCCCCACATTCTTGTGCCGTGGGCCATAGGTAAGAGAAAATGGAAAATTACTACTTGGTTTCAACACATTTTCCCATTGATGCCCTGTACACCCTTAATTAACCAAGGAAGAAATATGCTCGATTGGGCCCCCTCAGATGGAAGTCTTCCTAGTTTACACTCAGCACAGTCTTTTAACTTTACACTGCCTCCTTCCCTTGTCTTGTTGGTGAGTCCAGGGCTGTTCTCCTATAATCTCTCCTCTTTGGCAGGTTAATCCTGTGGGTGGCCTAAGAAATGTTACCCAGACCAGTGCTATCAACCTCAAATAAAAATGGGGCCACCAAACCATAGATAAGAATTCCTATGAGCTGTATATTGACTTAGTTTTAAAATGAAATCTTATCTATGCAATATTATATTTTTAATTAATTTTGTTAAACATTTCCAAATTACGTTTTAAACTGGCTCAGGAAGCCCTGGGAAGGTGCAGTGGGTTGACACCTCTGACCTAAACTTTAGGGGATTTCTTATTTTAAGACGAGGTAAATTTATTTGTTTTTTTGTTTGTTTGTTTAAAATACTTGTATCTCATCATAATAGATTATTCATAATATATTTGCAATATATTCAAAACTATTTGAAAAACAGTTTTTTAAAAGCATCATGCTCCAGGAAGTGGGCATACTAAGATCGCTTTTATGTCCTCATCTATTCTATCAAGAAGAGGATAGCATGTATGCATGGGTGGAGTGCTTTTTTAATGTATTTGAGATTCTAGTTCAAAGTTCCTTCTCCTTATGCTCTATAAGCATCAGAGCATGGAAGGACAGGAAAGGGAGATAGTGTCTACATAATATATGTTGGGTGCCTGAGAGGTCAACACGACTGTGGGGAAGGCTAAATCAAATAGGTCTTTAGAACCAAGTCGTTTCATACATCTTGCCAAGGGACAGAAGTTCCCCCTCATATGCAGGGCTCTATTCATCTGTAGCAGCTGCGCATCTGGCCCATTGTTCATCCCTGGTTTCTTTTAGGTGCCTGTTGTAATGAAGGATGACAGGGCTGAAGCTGGTTTAGAGCCTGTGCCTCCTCCAAGAGGAGTGAATTAGAGATTTCCCCGCATAACTCTGCCCAGGGTGGGCACTTGGTCAGTGTGGATGGACCACAAACTCATTGATGACAAGGTACCAGGAGCAGGAGAACTTGAACAGAAACGACTGTTTTGGCACCAGCTGAAGGCTAGCAATGCATTTGAGGAAAAATGGCAAATAGTTATAGAACCACAGATTCCCTGCTGCATGGGTTTGTAATTCAATTGAGGAGTTGCAAAGGATCCCAATATGGGGTAAGGATAGAGGTTGAAAGGGAAGCAAGGTGAGGACCGAACAAAGAATTTGATTATTATCTTTAGGAGTGGCTCTAGACTGGGGAGTTTCTAAGTTATGATCTCTCCCGACCCATCTGAAACCACTAGACAGAAAAGTACATCATCTATGCTCTTTGAAATAATGTTATTCTCTGCTTTCAGTAGGTTTTCCTTTCCGTCATGGCAGCATGACTTCTGTTGACCCCTGATCAAAATTTCCTCCTCTCCCCCAATCCCAAAAGGCCTGAATTTGCAAGCTCTGGTCAGAAAAATCCCCAACGATTTCTGGTTTTGACTCAAGGGAACCTTTTGCTTGAATGAGATCAGCAGAATGACCCCCAAACATAGGCCTGGCTTCAAAAAGACCTAAGCAATAAGCTGCAGGTCTGCATTCCCCAGGCATGTACTTGAGCAGCTTCCTCATGGGGACATGTTTTGTGTGGTGCAGTTCCCATATACAGTTGGTCCCCCTCGTCCAAAGCCCACACGGCAGAGGTTGTCTCTGTTTCACTTTAACTAGAAGGGATTCTCAGATGGGTTGAACCTTTCCTGGTTCGTGGCTAACACCAAGCCTGGTGGCCAGGGCAAATCTGGCCCCTTTGCAGAAATGAAAAGAAAAACTGTAGTTTAGCTTTTTGTGGTGAGAAAGAAGCAGGGCTACAATTGCCTAGATGAATAGTATAAAGGGAATCTGCAGTGATTTCACTGACGGTGGTCACTGACTGTGTAGGTGGGGCTGGAAGGGTGGTATTGGGGCCAGTCACAGCCGCTCCTATGCTCTTCACATATCAAGAATATCCTTTGGTTAGTGGTTGCAGCTGCTGTTTGCATCTCGGCTTCCGGGCCTCGGAAGGAGCCCAATGTCTTTCCTCAGAAAAGGGTCGTTCCTGTCCCGATCAGTTCGCACCAGGTTTGCCTGTTGGCTGCTGTTCCTCAGCTGTCTGCAGCGAGGCTGTGTTGTTTGAAGCTGTACTCCAGTGTGCCTTTGAGGTGACTTCTGCTTGTTTCTTGCAGCTGTCCCCCTTGTGCTCACCATACAGCAGCTGCTTGGGTCTCCTGCTCTCATCCATCTCTGCACATGTCCTGCCCAGAGGCCCCACATTGGAACGTGCTTCTTCAGCTCTGGGAGACTGGCTGTGTCCTGCCTTGCTGTTTACTGTTAATTATAGCTTCAGGTCCCGATTTCACAGACATATAGGAGGTTAGACACTATTACTTCCCTGTTAGTCTGTGACGATTTGGTTCAGTTGATTAGAACTAATTGGGCCAAGGTCATGGGTCTAATTCCCACATGGGTCAGTTAGCTTTGCTCTGTTCATGACACCAGACAGCACCTCTAACCCTGATGTGCCATCTCATTAATCCTTGCCATCCATCACAAAGCGGACAGGATGAGACATTGTGGACAGATAGATACAAATCCAGCCCCTCTCCTGGAAACCATTAAAAAATCTTACTCTACCCATAGAGAGAGAATTGTTGTCATCACTTCTATTCATGGACGACAATATCGTTGCCTCTTTGACCATCGGTAGAATCCAGAACACAACAGACTTCAGAACACCCTACTAATCTTAATTCCTTTTTTCACCTTCTCCATTTGGGAGCCATATTGTTGTTGTTCAATTGTTTTCAACTGCATCAGACTTTTCACAAACCCATTTAGGGTTTTCTTGTCAAAGACCTTGGAGTGGTTTGCTGCTTCCTTCTCCAGCTCATTTTACAGATGAGGAAACTGAGACAAACAGGATGAAGTGACTCACCCAGGGTCATATAGCTAGTAAGTGTCTGAGGACAGATTTGAACTCACAAAGATGAGTTTTCCTGACTCCAGGCCCAGTGCTCTATCCACGCTGCCATCTAGGTGGATATTCACTTCAGTAATTTACTTCTAGTAGCTCCTATATTCAAAGCATTGTACTGGGCTTTAGAAATATGACAAATCCAAAAATAAAACAATTCTTGCTCTCAAAGAGTTTATATTATTTTGGAGAGATGCGATGTATGTACAAGTAAGAGTAGAATGTAAGCTCCTGACAGGCAAGTATAGTTTCATTTTCGTGTTTGCATTTTATATTCCCCAGTGCCAGGCACATAGTAGATGCTTAATCAGTCAATCGACAAACATTCATTAAGCTCATACTATGCATCCAGATTGGTGCTAGGGATACAAAGAAAAGCAAAACCACAAAAACAGCCCCTAACCTCAAAGAGCTTACATACTGAGGTGGGAAACTGCACGTAAACAAATAGGTAGCTACAAGTTACATACAGGGCAGAAGGAAGAGGAACTTATAGGAGAAAAATCAAGGGGTTGGAGGAATGGAGAAGGCATGAAATGGGAAGTACTTGAACAAAGATTTCAAGGAAGCCAGGCATTCCCAGAGGATATAATGATAAAATATGTTCCAGTCATGGGAACTGCCAATGTAAAAACATGGAGACAGGAGATGGAATGTTATGTTTGAGGGACAGCAAGAAGATCAGAATTGCTGGACTGTGTATGTGTGTGTGGTTGGAGATGGGGAGTAAGAGAGGGGTAGAACAAAGTAGGAGAAGACTGGAAAGGTAGGAAGGGACCAGGTTGTGAAGAGCACTAAATGCCACACAGAAGAGTTCATATTTGATTCTGAAAGGAATTGACAGCCATGGTACACTGGGGTCTATTGAGTAGGTGACAGGATTACATTTGGGGAAAATAACTTTGACAATCATATGGGAGAGACTTGAGGCAGAGAGACCATTGAGAAGACTGTTAAAAAAGTCCAGGTTGGAGGTCAAGAGGGTCTGAATTAGGGCATATGAATAGAAAGAAGACATAAATGAGAAATGTCATAGGTAGATGCTTGTTGATTAACAGAAGAAAATACAAAGTAATCAAAGTAAGGCAAAGGAATTCCAAGGGGGTAGACAGCACTAATAAAAGAAACTTCAGGAAATATTTCATGTAGGAAGTGAAGTTGTGAAGATAACAGTTTATTAATGGATTTGGTTCTATATAATCAATGAAAATCTTTGGCTGGTTGGGCGAAAATCTTCAATAAAAGAAGATTGTGCAGATATAGTTTTCCTAGGGTTTATCAGCTCTTAGAGAAGCACATACAGTGTATAACATCTTTTCCATGGATTCTTATGTATGGGCTTCTAAAGTGCAGTCATCAGCATACAGCTGTTCCTGGATGATGAGCTCAAGGACTTGTGATAATATTCATGGCCTATTGAATTAAAGAGTTTCCCAGAAGAGCTGAGGTGTGTTCAGAGATAAGCTTCTGGGTCTCCTATTTCCTAAAATATGACTATTCAAAAGAGGTTAAATAAGACTAGACTTACTGCACAATTTTCTTTTATTGCAGTGGTGATGGGGAACAAGGCAATAAGATGAAGAAAAGGTAATTGAAGGGATGATGAACATATGGTAACAACACTTTTAGTGACATGACTGGTGAAAACAATGAATTAGCCAAAATATTGTCTTTGCCATGACATAAACCATTTCATATGATTATGCCTGATACTGGTCACTTGAGTTGTTGGCCACCTTCTCTGGATTTCATGTTGGCAGCTCCTTATTTGTTGTTTTTTGTCTTTCATTCTCAAAGAGGACCATGACATCAGGAAGTGATGTCATGACTTGCAGTGAATTGGATTTAAGTGAGGGAGGGCTTTTGCAAGGTCACCAACCTCACTCTCTCCACCAGAGTCACCTGAGTCCAGTGGCAAGATATACATCAAGATGACTGGAGATGGCCCTGGATGTTTTAAGGCAACTGGGGTTCAGTGACTTGTTCAGAGCCATTCAGCTGGTAAGTGTCTGAAGTAAGATTTGAACTCAAGTCCTCTCGACTCCAGGGCCAATGCTCTATCCACTGCACCACCTGGCAGCTACTTTCTCTTTCCATAGCTGAAGCACTGGGATTGCTCATGACACTATTGAAACCATATAGATAAAACCAGTGTATAGTGTTATAATTAGGAACGGAGAAGACTTCTGGAACCACCAAGGGCACATGCAAAGAGGTGAAGTAGCAAATAGGTTAGAGGGCCACTGACAGGATATGGCTTGTAGGGATCCCAGAATCACAGCCCATGGTGTGAACTCTACTGGCCTTGGCATTTGGCAAGAATATTTAGCAGACAGGGCCATTGGAGAGGGAAGAGAAGTGAAAAAGCCTTTTTTAAGCAGCCTAAATGTGTTACAAATATCATCTCATTTGATCCTCTTGTAGAAGGGTGTGCAATAGCACAGGGCCTGGAAAAGGGAACAGAACTGGTTGTATTATAGTTGCAAAAGGATGAGAGAGGACTATGAGGCACGAGAATAGTAAGTCTGAGACCTGTCACATGACAACCCCTTTACATTTTGGCATCCTAGACAGAGGCCCAGTTGTCCAGCTCCAGTTTTCCCTCTGCCAACATTTAATTTGTTTATAATTAATATCCTACCTACTTTTTTGAAAAGGCTCAGACAAGTTAATGTAATAGAAAATAAGACAGGGAAGGCCAAAAACAGAATAGAGGCCTTCTAAAAGAATCAGAGACAATGGAATTTATAATCCTGATAGAGCCAAGAAAACTAAAGGTTAAAGTGGGAGGTATTCATGAGGTCATGTACATATTAGAAGGGTCAGAATTTGAACCCAGGTCCTCAGACTTAAAGCTAATAAGCATCCCACTGTGTTACATTATCTCTCCTAGACCTAACCATTATATGTAAGTAGGTTTCCCAGGCAAGCTGATTACTATAATTGGGCAGAGAACTTCAATTTGGCTGTAAGTTTTTGGCAGCTAAGGCAAAAAAGGGAAGCAAGTCGGGTTACATAATTTACATTGTCTGACAAAAAAAAAGTAGCTTTGCCTGTGAAACGAAAGCTTTGTCCAAAAACTACATTCGAGGAGGAATTGATTGAGCAGGTCTTTGTATGAGGGATATTGGGTAATAGAGAGGGGATCTTCCACTATGATTTTGCCAAAGACATAGAAACACTGTTTATATAAGAGTCTTGAGTCAACATTATGTAAAGGTTAAAGGCATAATGTGAAGACATTTCTGTTGAGTGTTTGAGCTAATATGATACAGATACTTGGCCTTCTAGTTCTCTAACTTAATTCAGAAATGGTTCTAGAAGAATATAGAAGGAGAGAATGGACAAGTGACTATCTCAAAGATCAGATGTCCTAAGAGAGCCTTTAGAAGGTTCATTATTCCAGTCATTCATGAATTTTCTAACCAGTATCTTTAGTGCTGACATTGAGGGGGGGGTGGTGTTTCAGTGAAATCCAGGTACTTTAGATATGAGTAGGGCAAGGGATCTAGACTGTTTAAAAGTGTTTTAGCCCAAAGTGCTACAGGTATGTGACCTATATAGCATGCTCACTTGGGTCCTGTTACATATTGTAGACTATAACAAACTCCACTCACCTTTTGGAAAAACAAAAACAAACCCCTTCTCCACACTTCCTCCCCACCCCCACCATGATGCTTCCTCCCTCATGTTCTCAAACAGTTAATGGCGTTAAAGGAGAAAATAGACCCTATTTCTACCCCCACCATCATGCCCTGGAGCCTGGAGTTTCTAAAGATATGGTGCTGTTCAACTGCATGTATTTTTTTCTGAGTTTAGTCATGTTGAAGAGGCGTTGGGTTTTGAAATGTCAAAGCATTGGCCTGAAGGAAGTGGGCATGGTTCCCATTTATATAGCATGGAATTTCTGGAAACAGGGTTGTAAATTACAGCAACAATGTGTTAAGTCTAAGCCCTCACTGGTTGTCCCTGACCCCTCTAGGGAAATCAGTGGTTGTGTGGACATCTTAGTCTGCAAGTCAGGGACAAACACACACACACACACACACACACACACACACACACACACACCATGTTGCTTTCTCCTCCAAAGAAAAAGCTATTAAAAATGTCTTCCCTAAGACTGAAGGATGCTCTTCTAGGCTTTGGTTTGAGAACCCAATTTCTTCACACTGTTTTTTCCATGTGGCTTACAGTTAAATGCACAGCTTGGGCTTCCTAAGGCATTTGTCTCTGGAAACAGGAGGGGAAGTATATTTACACTGAATCAAATGAGATTGCTTGCTTTCTATCCATGTAGGAGGTCGGGGGATATGATGTAGGCTGGCTTGACAGGCTAGGCAATAGGCTGGAAATTCAAAGTCTGTGGATTTTGGTCCCTGCTGTGCTATATGTGACCCTGGGCAAACCACTTAACATTAGTTAAGTTCACTGTCCACATATATAAAAGGGGAAGCTGGGTCACACAGCTGGTAAATATTAGATGCATGTTGCTGCTGAACCGATAAATGAAAACCCCTCAGAGCTCTGTCATCTTCTCCAGAAAGGAAGTAGAAGGTTTCTAGAACATGTCTCCTTCTTGTATTTGATCGGGTTCTTTGCATAAAGGTATCAAGGAATGCCTTTTTGCAGATGGAAAGGACCTTCTTCTGTGCATAAACCTTCAGCTTGCCATTGGCTAAGGGCTGGGGTCAATAACCTGTCATTCTTGACTGTCTCCAACACCCCCCTCCATGGGTGCCACAGAGTGCCAATGGTCAGGGATGAGTCACAGGCAAAGGAGGAAAAAAAGGAACGAGAACAGAAGAAGGGAGAGAATGAGAAAAGGGGGGGGGAAAGGAAGAGGCCCATAAAGCTAGGTGTGAAAGAGGATTAGCAGACACGACTTCAGGGTTTGCATCAGCCCCACAGGTGGCCTATCTCTGCTTCATGATTTGACTGACATAGAGAGACCTCGTTTCTCGCATGTCTATGCTCCCTGCTCAACCTAGTAAGCAGAGCTCTAGATGAAGAGCTCAGGAGCTATGTGATATAGAGGAAAGAGTGCTGGATTGGGGGGTCAAAGGACATGAGTTCAAATCCTGACTCTGCTTCTCAGCACCTGTGTGACCTCGGGCGTAATGCACTCACCCACCCTCCGTGGGCCTCAGTTCTTCCTCTGCAAGATGAAGGGTTTGGTTTGCAGATCTAAATCTGTGAATCCGAGAGTCCTGCTGCTGACTAAAGAACTCTGCTTTATTGCCCCTTTCTCTCCAACCAGTGGGGTAATGCTATCTGCTGCTGCTTCCAACATCAAAGGGTCGGTCACTGGGAATAGAAATGTGTGGGAAAGCTTGTTTGCCCTTTGGCACTGTCCATCTGTCCATCGAAGTTCAACATGAGCTTAACTAGAGCTATCCCATCTGCCGGCAATTGCCCTGAAGCCGAGTGGAGCCACTTAGCCTCCAGTTGTAGCCAGATATAGAAGTTCAGATGCATCAGAGAATAAGGGGGAAGGAGGATCCATGTTTCACTGGACATACCCCTTTCATCTACCTACATACAAAGGGGAAAAAAGCAAGTCTCTGATCACCATTTATATAAATCCCATTCCTGCTGCTCCTAGATATTTGGGCATGTGGATTACTGGAGTCTAAAACAATTCAAAAGGAAAGAAAAATAGCCTCCCTTGTCTGAAACTTCAGGAAATGTGGTGGCCAGGTCTGTAGGAGTGTTTTCCTATCGCTTCAGCCTTGGGAAAGGGCAATGTAGAGAAGGAAGGCTCAAAGCTACACCACCCAGTGTCTAAAATAGGCAGATGAGTAGAATTTCAGGGGAGCAGAAGTTTGAATGGAGAGGAAGTTCTCTGTTTGAGAGCCCTGCCTGATCATTAAGTGATTTTTTCCAGTTCTAGAAATAGCAGGGGCTGCATTAGAACAGATGGAGAACTTTATTGCTCCTGGGGATCATTGCATCTTAGATCTAGAGCTGCAAGGGACTGTAGTGGCCCTGCAGTCCAATCCTCTCATTTTACTTGTAGTGCCTCCTTGGGGAGGCCTGTAGGCCATAAAGATTTCTCTAATTGGCTTCTGAGCTGAACTCTAGAGATTTACTAGAGGGGCAATCCCCCAGCCTCAGGCCTGTCTTTCCTGCAGGCCACAAAATGTAAGAATGACATTCAGACCTCCCACAAGCCACCTGTGAACACAGGCCTCCTAGGCATGCCTGTGTCTGGAATGGGCCCACCTTGTTTGTGTCTTTTCTCTTTCAGTTCAGGGGCCTTGTGAAATCTCAAAAGGCAGCTAGCATCTTCTGTCTTCCCAGGTATTCAAGAAGTGTGATTTTGGTCTCCTGGACAATTAGACTGGTAGAGGCAGCAAAAGACTACCCCAGAGGAAAAGTCATACAGACAATGAGAAACCACAAGGAAAATAAGAATCCAGTTGCTATTGATCAGCATCTATTCAATGGAGGTGACATATAAAAAAAGCTAATGCACCACCCACTGCAAATGCCACAATGAGGCTTGTATGCTAGCCTTTCAAGCGATTTTAGCAATTCTTTGTTTTTTTCTTTTTTGTGGGGGTGGGAGGGTTGTTCTGTTTCCTTTTTTTTTTTAGTGAGGCAATTGGGGTTAAGTGACTTGCCCAGGGTCACACAGCTAGTAAGTGTCTGAAGCTGGATTTGAACTTAGGTACCCCTGACTCCAGGGCTGGTGCTCTATCCACTGCGCCACCTAGCTGCCCCGATCTATTTCCTTTGGGTGTGGGATTAAAACTGCATGTCCCACACCTGGTTTATATTTGTGTTCCAGGTACACTTTTTCTTTCCCAGCTTGGAAGGACCCCTTGGGCTGGAGCAAGAATTAATATGGTCCTGCATGAATCTGATGTGGAGGTAGGATGGGAGCCCTCAGAGTTTAGCTTTCCTCTTGAGGGGATCCTCAGACAGACCTCAAGGGCGGGTAAAGGACAGAGATTGGAGATTGCCAGCCCCTGAGGGCCCCCCCCCACCCCCGCAGCCCAGGTGTTAGTTACAGATGAGGAACCCAGATGCAGGGAGGCTAATAGCCCAAGGCCACTCGTAGTAAGTAGGAGAGATTCAGACCCAAATCCCCTCACTCCAAAGTTCTGTTCTGAGTCCAAGACCCTAATTTTGTAGATGAGGTCTAAAAGCAGGTAATCTTCCAGTCTTCTTTAGCTGGATTTCCCCTTTGTGGTCTTAGATTCTTTCTTAGCAATGGTAGTAACCTTGTGGGAGGTTGGCATCTTTCACACACCCCCAATTCACCATGGCCATAATGGCCCAAGGCTTTATCACTCTTGTCACAACCACTTGTTTATATATATTTGAAAAGCCCTAGTCTGAGTCTTAGGAACCAGACTTTGCCAGGCTCATCCTGAGAAGTGTTTTCTGATTAGAGGATCAGATTGTACATTATCATCCCAACAACAAGCTTCATGCCAGAGACCAGCACCAAAATAATGACTCAAGCAACAGCCTGGACTAACTGGTACTATAGAGATGACCTGCTACTGGATTACTTTCAAATAATAGACATAATGGAATATACTCTGGGGGGGGGGCTGTTGTAAACAGTCAACATTTTTGTCTTTCTCAACGGCCAAATCATTTTGACCATCCAGTTGGTCCAATCTATTATACCTGAACTAATTGTTAAAATTGCTCAGAAAAGAAAGATCCATTGAATTTCACCTCATCTCTCTCCTGTCTCAGCCTATGAGGCTGTTCCAATATTTCTCTTCTTTTCTCTGGCTCCTAACCCCGTTGCTGATGCTTAACCCCAGGGAGATTTCTGTAACTATATGAACTACATTGATTTTCTTCCCCTCCTAGTCTGAATCTCCTAATATTTTCAGCCCCTTTTCCTAACCTTCCCTCATATCTGAGGGGAAAAAAATCTCTCTCCTCATCTGTTGAGGCTAATCCCTCCATCTGGGCTCTTGATCCCATCTTCTCTCTCCTCTTCTGAGACTTTGCCCTATCAATGATCTCCTTTGGTAGAATCTTCAATCTTCTCTGTACTCATGGCTCCTGCTCCTCTACCTAGAGATATGTTAAAGTCTTCTTTTGTCCAAGAAGCCCCCCCCACACACACACCCCTGTACTCTGAAGCCCTTTCTCCTCCCTTTCACTGTAAAATTTCCTAAAAAGAAATCTGCAGTCACTGCCCCGTACTGCCTTACCCCTGGCGCATTCCTTTCATTTTGTCAACCCTTTACCATCTGACTTCTGTCCCCACCATTCTATTGCTACCATTAATGACTTCCTAATCACCCAGCCCAAGGTCTTTTCTCAGAAATCTTCATCCTTTTTGCTTTTTTTAATTTAAAAAAGTATTATAACATCATAGATTAGAATGGGATGAGCCTTAGAGGTCATCTAATCCAATCCCTCATTTTACAGATGAGGAAATAGGTACAGACAGGTCAAGTGATTTATCCAGTGTCACACAGCTCTAGGTCTTAAACTTCTCATTCCAAATCTAGTGCCTTTTTTATTTTTTGGGTATACTATTATATCTTTCAATGAGTTTACATTTAATTTACATGCATGTAAATGGTCAGTATCATTTTTCAAAAGAGATTAAAGATTATTTCTTCAGGAAGTAAAAGCTATTTGAGATGCACTATTTGAGAGTGGCTGGAGATCTAGCCTCAGAGCCAGGAAGACCCAGGTTCAAGTAGTGGATGCAATTCCTAGTGTGAAAGATGTGGCCCTGTTATTTCACTTTTCAGTGCTCTGGACTAGAGATGTCTAACACCTGCTTTATCCACTCAGGAGTACCTGAGTTCAAATCCGGCCTCAGACACTTAACACTTACTAGTTGTGTGACCCTGGGCAAGTCACTTAACCCTAATTGCCTCACCAAAAAAAAAAAAAAAAGAATAATATATAAACATGGGTGGTTTTCTGAGTTAATATATGACTTGGTGGCTTCTGTTTCTATTTGAGCTTGACACCACTGCTCTAACGCAATAACTTGCTTTGGTAGGAGGAATTTCCTCACCTAGGAGTTCCCTATCCAAATGAAATCATGGATTCTGTCTCTATATAGGCATAGCTCATTTTATTGTGCTTTGTTTTATTGCGCTTCACAGATATTATGGGTTGTATGTATTTTTGTAGTTTTGTTTTGTTTTTTTACAAATTGAAGGCTTGTGACAACCCTGCACCAAGCACCATTTTTCTAACAACATATGCTCGCTTTGTGCCACTGTGTCACATTTTGGTAATTCTCCCAATATTTCAAACTTATTCATTATTATTGGATCTGTTATGGTGATCTGTGATCAGTGATCTTTGATGTTATTGTTTTGGGGCACCATGAACCACACCCATATAAGACAGAGGACATAAATGCTGTGTGTTGTAACTGTTCCACCAACTTGCCATCCCCATCTCTCTCCCTCTTCTTGAGCCTCCCTGTTCGATAAGACAGGACAACATTGAAATTAGGCCCATTAGTAACCCCACAATGGCTTCGAAGTGTTCAAATGAAGGGAAGAGTCAACTGATGCAGCAAACTTCATTGTTGTCTTATTTTCAGAAATTGCCCCAGCCTTCGGCACCCACGACCCTGATGAATCAGCAGCCATCAACATCAAGGTAAGATCATCCATCAGCAAAAAGATGATTTCTTTCTGAAAGTTCAGAAAATGGCTATCATTTTTAGCAATAAAGTATTTTTTTAATTAAGGTATGCATCTTGGTTTTTTTAGATATAATACTATTGCACTTAATAGGCTATAGTCTAGTGTAAACATAACTTTTACATGTACTGGGAAACAAAAAAAAGAGTGTGAATTGCTTTATGGAGATATTTGCTTTATTGTAGTGGTCTAGAACTGAACCCACAATAATTCTGAGGTATGCCTGTACTAAGAGATAGCAAGACAGCCTTCACTACTGCTGATGACCCTCTCTGTCCTTAGCTTCCACACTCCTCCTACCTCCCTATTTACTGATTCTTTGTCTCTTCTAATGTCTTTTTCCTGCTTCCACCCAGGGATGGTGTAGACATTCCCCAAAGTCTGTCCTCATTCTTTCTTTTTTTAATTGATACTCTTTCTTTTACCCCATATTGACAATGGGGATGCTGGGAAGTCTTACTTTCCAAGCTGAAAGGAAAGACTGAAGAATCATGAGAAGATGGAGCTATGCGGGACAAAAAAAAACCAGGTATGATGGAGCCTCACAAAGTGCTGCGCAGGGATTCAGGTGCATTCCAGTGGTGGGAACTGTTTGTAAGTGAAGGGTACTGCTACCTCAGGTGGATTACAATTGTATGCAGTGGGAGCTACGTTTGGCTCCCTGAACATTCTTCTTAGAAAGAACTCAATATTTGTACAAAATGTGACTGTCTCTAATCGCCTTGGGAATCTGGTCAATTTATAAACTCTCCACTTCATCCTCTCCTATTCCCTTCATTACTGCCTGATGAGTCCAACATTACTTACCCTTTGAAATTTACTCTTCTTTTTAAACAATATTTATTTGTTGTTTGTACTTTTCTAATGAGTTGTGTCTCCAGACAAGGCTAAGATGACTTTTATTGCTCTTGGTGTTTGCTGATATGGTATAATGGGCAAGGAGGGGAAATACAAAGAGAGATGTTCTTTTTCAAAGCGTACTATAGAACAGAGAGGCCAAACTCTCCTCAATGGCTAGGGAAGGGAAAGAGTTTCTCCCCACCCCTTGTTTGGGGACTCTGAGCTTATTGAATTCCATAAACATCTGGCATAACTAACTGGCTAAACTAGTAGGGGAAAGCAAACAGTAAGGAGAAAACCTGGAAGCCTCTATTAAGCTCTCTGGCCACACAAAGGAGAGGTTTCACTCTCTCCTCCAGATTTCATCTTCTTCCATTCTTTCCCACCTGCACTCTATGCAAATGACTCTTCCAAGGCTCAGTCTGAAGCTCTGACCTCTTACCACTACAATCCATTACATTGTACTACATTCTGCAATATCTATGTAAGGAAGGTATCTGCAGGAGTCTTGGTTGTGATCACTGGCTATGTGTCCTGTTGATTCACTTGAGTATTTCAATTGCTCTGGAAACTGAGTTTCAGTTGAGATCTTTAATGGAGATGGCACATAATCAATCAATCAATAAGCACATATCAAGGCCCTACTTTGCGCTAGACTCTGGGGATGCAATTGAAGAAGTGAAACAGGCCTTGCCTTCAACGAGCTTACATTCTGCATTATCTATTGGGATAATAATAACTTTGTATGTTATGTTTTAGTGACGTATATGTGGAAAATTAGAGCACCAGGTTTGTAGTCCAAAAACCTGAGTTAGAGTCCTGGTTCTAACATTCTGTAACTTGACCTCTATGAGATTTAGTTTCATCGCTTGCAAAATGGTAAAAAATAGTACTTAACACTACCTGCCTTGAAGAGTTGTTCTGAGGAAAAGAAGCACTTTGTAGACCTTAAAGTGCCATTGTGCTCATTTCTGATGCTATGAAGCCCCAAATCCTGTTTCTCCTTTCCTTCCACCCATGTTCTTGCCTCTAGAAGGTTTGCTCTAAACTTTTCACATCCCTTGTGAGTTTTGAGGCACCAAAAGAAAATGCCAATATCTTCAAGCATTGCTGGCCTGTCCAATTCTTTTGTGAAGCCCCCTCTAAATCCTATAACTGCTGGAAGTAAGGACAGGGACAACTGTGTAAATTATCATTCTTTTGAACAACTGACATACTCCTAGAGCTCTCTCTGGGGACTCTGACAAATAGTTCTAGTTCCTAATACAAAAGGGCTAAAGAGAGAGTAAAATTTACTCTTTTACAGGTATTTATTCTCTCATCCTTCCTATACTGTTTGACACAATCTAAATTTGTGAGGTAATTCTGAGACCCAGGTATTTTTCACCAAGTACTTATTTATTTAGCTTCACAAACACCTTTATAGTCGCTGGATTTAGCCTCCTAAATACTCCAGGTTTTTCATTGTAATATTGAGTAAATGTATTCATTGTGAATGCATTAAAGTACACTTATTTGCATTTAATGTAGATGCAAATGAGCATTCAAAAGATTTTATTTTGGCCTTTAGTGAACTGTGCATTCACACAAAATAGCATTTGTAACACAGAAGAATACATAAACTGAAAACCTCAAATATCTGTCCAGGTAGCAAATGATGAAGTTAAGAACATCCTATTGCCTCCAGCCAAGACCCTAATCCAGACGGAGGAATAGATACCCAGTTGTTAAAGCCTTGTAAAGAACCATCTCCCTTATCTAACCATGCTTAGAAAGATCTCATCTACTTAATTGATTTGACCTGAAGATTGTTGATGGCTGACTTTTTTTCCCCTTGACTTCTGACTGGTCAGATAGTTATAAGATTAATAACAATTAGCATTTATATAATAGTTAAAGGATTACAGAGTACTTTACAAATATCTCATCTCATCCTTACAACACTTTTGTAGGGTAGGTGTTATCACCCCCCTCTTTTTACATACAAGAAAACTGAGGCTGAGAGAGGTTAAATGATTTGCTCAGGGTCTCATAGCTAGGCAGTATCTAAGGTAGGATTTTCACTCGGGTCTTCCTGGCTCCAAGCCCAGTGTTTTATCCTCTGCACCACTTAGCTGCCTCTGAACCACCTAAATGCCTCAATTATGCCATCATTAGGTTTCTTTAATCTCTATACATTCTCTCGTGGTAATTCTGTTCATTCCCAGGCCTTCAACTACTACTTCTATGCAGATAATTGCTAATTCTGTCTTTCCAGACCTTACCTTTCTTCTGAGCTCCACTCCTCTAATCTCTTTAGGTGTCTGTACCCAGAAGTCCCATCAGAACTTCAAACTCAACATGTATGATCCTGAGTTTATCTTTCCCCCATAAATACTCTGGCTTCACGATATCTATTCATGGCACCCTCATTCATAGTCTTGGGGCTCTCTTTGACCACCATCTCTAACTCCTGCTTCTCTCAATTCAGTTGGTTACTAAGTCTTGTCAATATCACCACCATCACATCAACTTTCTGTGACTGTAAGTGGCAGAATATTTGTCAATCTTCATTGAGTTTCCTTACCAGGAATTCTCTACTCTAATAAAATCATGTCTGTGTCAAAAGACACCTCTCACATTCTTCTCCTCCTCTTTATTTCCACTGCCATCACCCCATAACAGATCTTTATCGTCCACTGCTTGGACTATTGCAATAACCTCCTTAAAGGTCTTCCACCTTCAAATTGTCCTTCATACTGCTGCCAAAATAAACTTTCTTAAATATAGATCAAGTCATATTGTTCCTCTGCTCAAAGGTTTTCAGTAGTTTCTTATTGCCTCTCAAATAAAGTTCAAATGACCTTGCTTGGCATTCAAAACCCTCCATAGGGGCAGCTAGGTGGCACAGTGGATAAAGCACCGGCCCTGGAGTCAGGAGTACCTGAGTTCAAATCCGGCCTCAGACACTTAACACTTACTAGCTGTGTGACCCTGGGCAAGTCACTTAACCCCAATTGCCTCACTAAAAAAAAACAAACCAAAAAAACCCTCCATAATCTGGTATCATTCTACCTTTTCAACCTTACCTCATTTTACCCTCCCCAACAACTTCTATGTTCCAGGCTCAACTGGACCACACTAAGTATTTCAACCTTTAGGTGCCTTTCCTTTCTTGGAACCTACTCTCTGGAATATCTTATATTATCTTATTATTATATTATATTAAATTTATAATAATGCTGGGAGGTGATTGTTATTATCACCCCAATTTTACAGAGAAGAAAAACTGAGTCACAAAGGGGTTAAATGACTCCCCCAGTTTCACACAACTGGAAAGTACAGGAGGCAGGATATAAACTCAAGTCTCCCTGACTCCAACTCCAGAGTTCTATCTACTACAGCACCTACCTGCTTTTTTATTTCCTACATTGTTCTTTAAAACAGTTCAAATATAGCCTTTTCCATGAAGCCTTCCCTGACCACAACCCCCAAGTCTTTCCCCATTTTGTCTTTTCAAAGCCACTTTTTTTGGGGCATGTCTTTAGTATAATTAATACTATATAACACAATTACAATACAGGGCATTCTAATCATTTGTATTTGTCTCATTCTCTCTTAGCCTACTGGGTTCAGGACAGCTCTGTGGGGCCAGGGACAGCTAGACTTTACATTTCTTACAGCAGAGTGCTTGGCAGACAGTAGGTGCTTAATATATGTTTCTTGAGTGAGTGAGAGAATGAATGAATGAATGATGGAATAAATTATAATCTTAAAAACAGTCAATCAGGTTGACTGTGTAGATTGTGTCACAAGAAATTTTCCTTCATCTCAGGGCTTTCATGATAAAGAAGGCATCAATCTTCATTTCATCTATTCAACTGAGAATAGATTTTGAAATTTCTTCTGTTGTGTTTCCCAAAAAAGGGACAGGGAGAATTCTATGGTGTCTTTTCTCCCTGATTAATTTTGATACCCAACATCAATCTACTCTCTTGCAAGTGAAGAAGGGTTTATCTTTGCAATGACACAGAAATTCAACAATGGATACAATTCATAAATAGAGTAAAAGTGCCTTAGTTTGGACTATGACCAATTTGGTCTTTGCGATACTTCTGACCAGCCAAGATTTTGCCTATTGTCCTTTCCTTTTATAGAGAAAATTAATAGTAGAAAGGTCGGGGGCAGCTAGGTGGCGCAGCAGATAAAGCACCGGACCTGGAGTCAGGAGTACCTGAGTTCAAATCCGGCCTCAGACACTTAACACTTACTAGCTGTGTGACCCTGGGCAAGTCACTTAACCCCAATTGCCTCACTAAAAAAAAAAAAAAAAAAAAAAAGAGAAAGGTCGTTGGAGGAATACTTTACTTACGAGAACAAACTTTTAAAGTATCTTCCATATAAATAATTGATTGGCTAATTACAAACCATTCTTATCTATTCATTAAAGCAAGTTCTCCCAGGAACTCTCCCTGGGCAACATTCTGTTTAACCTAGTTCCAGTAAGTGCTTGAAAGTAATATAGTAATAAATGAAGCAATAACATAAAGAAAAAAAAAAGGTCTATGATAAATTCTGTCATTTTGACTTTTCCCTAGTTTAAGCTGATATCTCATTTAATTAGTCTGAATGAGTGAGATATTACTTTAGTTGCTCTAGAGCTAAAGCTTAAACAGGGCTTATCTCTATTTTAGGTGTGATCAATATGTCCAATTAGGAGACACTCTAAAATTGTGATGCACTAACTTAGATTACTCATGCCTAAGTATGGCCCATAATCTTTCCCTAAAAAGTGCCTGGCCCCGACTCACTCATGTCTTCATGCTAGTCAATTTTGTAATCTTGGAGGTTTGTTCATTTTTGTTTGCTTGTTTTGTTTTTGCATATCACATCTTGCATAGTTGAAAAAAGAATTTGATTGTACTTTGCCCACAATAACCGTATCTCTTCCAACATGTGAAGTTGAGTTT
This sequence comes from Dromiciops gliroides, assembly GCF_019393635.1. Classification (NCBI taxonomy): domain Eukaryota; kingdom Metazoa; phylum Chordata; class Mammalia; order Microbiotheria; family Microbiotheriidae; genus Dromiciops; species Dromiciops gliroides. The sequence continues at coordinate 134,086,050 of NC_057864.1, forward strand.
TTGTAACAAAGTTCAAGACTTTACATTTATCTCTATTATATTTCATTATATGCTCTAGCCTAAAGGTGTCAAACAGGTAGCCACACACTACTAAATGGTCTGAAACAAATTACTAGGTAATTGGGAAATACTTAACAAAAGAAATAAAAATAAAATAGAACATGGATAATATTAATGTGTGGTTTTTAAAATCAATATGTGACTGCAGGGATCCTTATGTACTTGCTTACTGGCCTCATTTCTATTTGATAGCATGAAGGCTGCTGAAGCAGGCACCGTGGAACACTTAGAGTTTGATCAGATAGCAGAGATACCAAGGTCATCTATTGGATCCTGGGCCATCCTTTGCCAGTCATCTTGACTTTTGTCTTGCCACTGGATTTTGATGAGATTGAAAGAGTGAGGCTGATGACTTTGTTCAATTCACACACAAGTCAAGACATCACCCTGTGATATCATTGGCCCTCTTCAAAAATGAAGGACCAACAACAACAGCCTTTTAAGATCCAAGATCTCTGGGGATCTTGGATCTGTTAGGGTGTTACGAATCTATTCCAACTTTGTGGCATCTGAAAAATCTGAAGAGTACATCATCTATACCTTTATCCAAAGTCATTGATAAAAATGTTAACCAAACCAGGACTAAGCACAGATCCCATGGGTATTCTGTAGGAAACCTTGTGCAATGTGGACATTGGACTATTAATGACTCTTCTTTGAGCTCTGAATCCATTCAATTGTATTATCATTTCTTAAGAAAATTATTAAATACTTTGTCAAAAATTTTGCTAAATCTCAGGTGAGATACTTATTTTTCAACCATACCTATGATTTCATCAGTATAGGAAGCTTCTGGTGAAGAAAGTTCTCTACTAATGCAAATCACCACCTTCTCTGCAACTTTTAACCTTATGGAGTTTCCTGGGGATGTTAAAAAGTTAAGTGACTTGCTCAGGTTCACTTAGATAATATGTTTCAAAGACAGAACTTGAACCTAGATATTATTGACTTGGAGGCCAGCTCTGTAGGTATGCACTGTGCTATGCTGCCTTTTTGTGTAACTGTCTACAGAATTCCCTTCAGCTAGTAGCTTAATAACCCTATGAAGAAAGGAAATAAGGTTAGTCTGGCATGACGTTCTTAATGAAGTCATGCTGGGTCTTTTTAATCACCATTCCCTTCCTAGGTATTCACTAACCATTTCTTTAATATTCTGTTCTAGAATGTTCCTAAGAATGAGAGCAAGGCACATTAGCCTATAGTATGTAGATTCTGTTCTTTTCCCCTTTTGGAAAATCAGGATATTGTCCATCTCTGATATTATGGCACTCTCCTGTTTCCCACAATCTTTCAAATATTTTAGGAACCTACTATCTCATGAGGCAGTTCATTCCACTTTTGGACAGCTCTAATTGTTAGGAAGTTTTTCATTATATGGAGCCAAAATCTGTCTCTGTGATTTCCACCCATTGTTTCTAGCTCTGATCTTTGGGGCCAAGTTAAATTGTCCTTTCATGTGATAGCTTTTGAAATTCTTGAGGACTTTTGTCATATCTCCCTCTCATATTCTCTAATCTAAATAGCCCCAATTCCTTAAATCAATAATCATCTGACCTTCCATCTTCAATACTTGGACCATCATGATCATCTTCTTTTAAATGATTTCTAGCTCACCAGAGCCCTTCCTAAAAATGTGATGCTCAGAACTAAACACAACAATATATCAGATAAAAATAGCTATCATTTACATAGTGCTTTAAAGTTTATAAAGCATTTTATAAACATCATCTCATTTGTATACTTACAACAACCCTGGGAGGTATGTATTATCATCCCCATTTCTGAAGCAGAGGTTAAGTAACTTGCCCAAGGTTACACAGCGAATAAGGGTCAGAGGCCAGATCTTAACTCAGGTCTTCCAGACTCCAGGTTCAGTGCTCTATTCAGAGTCACCTACCTTCCTCTAAATCGGATTTGGTCTGACCAAAGTAGACTATAATGGGAATCCCTTGTTCTAGACACTATGAAGTTCTGAGAGCAAGTACAGTGGATAGAGCATTGGCCCTGGAGTCAGGAGGACCCAAGTTCAAATCCAGCCTTAGACACTTGAAACTTCCTAGTTTTGTGACCCTGGTCAAGTCACTTAACCCTGACTGCTTCAAACATTGGGAGCCATCTTCAGTCATCCTGATGCATATGTGGCCACTGGACCCAAATGGCTCTGGAAGAGAAAATGAGGTTAGTGACTTTGCACAGCCCTCCCACACTTAAATCTAATTAATTTGCAAGTAATGACATCACCTCCTGATGTCATGGTCCTCTTCTAGAAAAAAGGACCAACAAAATCAATGAATCTTTGAATGCAGTGCAACATTATATTAGATGTTTTTGGTTGCCATGTTGATTCATGTTGACTAATACTGAACATGTAGGCAACTGAAGTCCCCGGTTCTCTTTCATATGATTATCTTCCTGGACATATTCATACAGCCTACATTCCATCCTCCCCAATAGAAGCTTGGACTGGGGCCCTGATAAACAAATTTTTATCTCTTCTTGCCTGGAACCAGGCCTCTACATTATTTCCCAGCCATTTCCACACGATACTGCCACCCATGTACCCCATCTTCCCTTCCAGTTTCCTTTTCATGTATCTCCCATAAGAATGCAAGCTATTTGAGGGTAAAGACCATATTACTTATTTCTTTTTTTCTTTTTTCTTTTTAGTGAGGCAATTGGGGTTAAGTGACTTGCCCAGGGTCACACAGCTTGTAAGTGTTAAGTGTCTGAGGCCGGATTTGAACTCAGGTACTCCTGACTCCAGGGTTGGTGCTTTATCCATTGGGCCACTTAGCTGCCCCTACTTATTTCTATTTGTATTCCCAGAGGTTAGTAGTATGCCTGCCATATAGTACGTATTCGATAAATTATTCATCCATCCATGTCTCTCTATCAATCTATCATCTAACCCTTCTTTCAATTTCCCCTTTCAGCTTATATTGAAAATCTGACTTCGTAAATCAAAGTATAGAATTTTACACACCCCATAAATGATTTCTTATCCCTTTAATATGTTATAGAATTTTGTGGTGGATTGAATTCAGATTCATTGGCCTCTGGTTTGTGGACCCAATTTACTTTCTTTTTCAGAAATTAGCATAATATTTGCCCTTTAAATAATCTTGCTGCCTCTTCAATACTCCCATTTTTTCCAAAGATCATTGACAGCAATCAAATGGATTAATACGACTTAGTGACTTGAATTTATCGAGAGCAGAATCATTTACTCACAATTTCCTCATTTCGAACTGGAACGGACCTTAGAGATCATCTAGTCCAATCCCCTCCTTTGGCAAAAGAAGAAACTGAAGCACAGAGAAGTTGTGACTTATCTAAATTCACATTAGCAGTAAGAAGACATTCACTTCAGGGGCAGCTAGGTGGCGCAGTGGATAAGCACCAGCCCTGGAGTCAGGAGTATCTGAGTTCAAATCCGGCCTCAGACACTTAACACTTACTAGCTGTGTGACCCTGGGCAAGTCACTTAACCCCAATTGCCTGACCTAAAAAAAAAAAAAGAAGACATTCACTTCAGTTCAAAGATGTCCTTACAGAAAATCTAGCCTTCCCTCCATTGTCTTCTGATCATCCTAAACGACTCCTAGCAGCAGGCTAATTTTCTTTTGTGAGCTTTGTTTTGCTCCCAGCATAGCTTGAAAAGTCCCTTTCCCTCCTTAGCATTCATTATTTCAGCTCATTCTAAGTGTTAGTCCTCCTGACCCTGCATGTACCTCTAGGACCGTGCCTTTAGTATATTCATCCTCTTCATTTATTAACTCCTACAAATAGAAATTAGTCTTAGGAACACTCATTTTTTTTTAATACAATAGATCTGTGTTTCATAGCACCTGATGTGCTAAGCCCGAGGGAAATTGACCTTATGAATAGGCTTATTAGGGGGTTGTCAACCTCATAACTTCATAAGATTTGAGGGGGCTCCCAGGCTAAAACATAAGTCCTCTATCCAAAAACATCAGTCCTGCAGTTTATCATTCCATCATTATAGTTTCAGTCTTTGAGTCTGACAGGTTTGGGGATCTTTAAAAGTCTATTTTAAAACTTTTTAATTCATATCCATGAAGAGAATCATGTTTCATCGGTTAACATCTTATGAGAATTATTGGAAAGTGCCAATAATTGCCTGGTATTTATACAGTAGTACAGTTTGGAAAACAATTCACAAAAACCCCGTGAGGTAGAGTGATGAGCACTGTTTTCTTCCCTTTACAGTTAGGGAAATTGAAGCTCAAGAAGTTAAGCAATTTCCCCACAGTCAGCAAATGGTAGAACTGAGACCTGAATCCACACTTTTGGACTTTGGATCTAGTGCTTTTTCTACCCCATTACTCTTGGAGTCCTTAACAGCAAGCTGTGATCGAAGAACACTTGGGGGGAGGAGAGAGGAAAGAGTAGGTTATAGGAGAGGTGATAGAAGAACACTGAAGAGGGCAGCTAGGTGGTGCAGTGGATAAAGCACGGGCCCTGGATTCACGAGGACCTGAGTTCACATCCTACCTCAGACACTTGACACTTAACTAGCTGTGTGACCCTGGGCAAGTCACTTAACCCTCATTGCTGGGGGGGGGGGGCGGGGAGAAGAGCACTGAAGACAAACTTGCTATCACGCCCCCGCAGTAGGCAGGGATAGGCCCTTCTTCCTCTTTCCAAGGGATTTTCAGGAAGTGGAAATGGAGCAGGACAGGGAATCTGTCTCCCTTCAGTGCAGGAATGAAAAATCCCATACCTGTTTCCGGTCAGTTGTTTGGGGGCCATTTCAATCTCTTTCTGGATGACCATCTACCACTCTCCTGGAGCACATTCACCTAGGCTGTTAACTCCAAGAAAAGCCATTCTGCTTTGAAGCTGACTTCACCTAGCCTGAGGTTTTTCTGCTCAAGGCTCCTATATTGACTACCAGATTGACTAATGGCTAGAACTGACTGACACCTGTGAGCCAACCCCCCAGGAGCTGTTCTTTGTAAAAGGGAATTAATGATAGCTAAGTATAGAGCATAACCTCAGCATCCTTCAGCACCCAGCCATTAACCTAAGGCAACTCCAAGCACTCTCTCTGAGAGAGTGACTGACTGCTTAGAAATGCTTCCACCTGTGACAACCTTTTCAAGCCCCTGATTTTTTTTCTTTTCTATATACAGGTGTGTGTGTGGGGGGATGTATGGCCAAATAGCTGAATTAGAGGCTTCATGTTACACACATTTTTAAACTGAGCAGAGCTCATAAAAATTGACGTTTACATGCACAAAATCAACATTTTACGTGCTATAACAAAATTATCAAAACGAGGGCAATTTACTTTGAAATATATGTACATTTTGTTTGGATAATATTTAAAGGTTATACGGTAAATTCCGAGATTTCATTTTCAGGTTTTTAGAAAAGCATAAAGTTATGCTTCTTAATGTGAAATTAATCATCTCATTCCCCTCTTGCAAGTGATTGAAAGTACAAGCAGCAATATCTAAAAGCAGCACACATATAATGCTAATAGCAATGTCTTGCAGATGAGGATTATTTTTTTCTGTGATTTTTCCCATGTCCTTAAATGACTAATGGGACTGATTTGAGACGAGAAGATTTTGCCATGATTCCAACAGATGTTTCCACATGTAGAAGTTTGGTTTTGATCATAAAGTTGCTACTCATCATTCCCTTTTCAGTATTTTATTATATCACACTTCATATTCAGAACGGTGGACCCCTTTCTTTGGCTGAGCCTTCTGAGGAAGCAGTCTTGAGTTGTTTTCTCTCCCAATATCATATATTGATTGCTCTCTTTTAAAACAGTAACTTTGACATTTTCTTGATTCAGTTTGAAAAGCAGTACTTTCTTGGAGAACATAGAATAAGCTCGTTTTTAAAAGATTATAGAAAAACAATAAGCAATCCATGGAGGTCGTTGTGTGAATTTCAGATGTAGCATTTCTTAATTTTTTAGAGGTTGATGATAACATTTCTACTAATATAATTCCTACATTTATTCTCCCCTACTCTCTCCCTTCCTCCCTAAAAGGAAAGGAATTCAAAGGGGTGGGTAGAGTAAAAAAAATTCCTAAAGAAGGAAAGAAAGAAGGCAGGCAGAAAGGAGGAAGGGAAAAAGGAAGGAACACAGAAAAATCAAGAGAGCTTTCAAATGATCTTCAACTTCAACTGATTTATTCAAAGAAATAAGAAGTGGATGGTACTGTAATTTTCATTTATTTTTTTTTTAGTGGGGCAATGAGAGTTAAGTGACTTGCCCAGGGTCACACAGCTAGTAAGTGTCAAGTGTCTGAGGCTGGATTTGAACTCAGGTCCTCCTGAATCTAGGGCCAGTGCTTTATCCACTGCACCACCTAGCTGCTCCCAGTACTGTACTTTCTTTTTTTTTTTTTTTTTTTTTTTTTTTTTTTTTTTTTTTTGCGGGGCAATGGGGGTTAAGTGACTTGCCCAAGGCCACACAGCTAGTAAGTGTCTGAGGCCGGATTTGAACTCAGGTACTCCTGAATCCAGGGCCGGTGCTTTATCCACTGTGCTACCTAGCTGCCCCCCCAGTACTGTACTTTCAATGATTAAATATATGTAGAGACTAGGTCTTGTAAACAAGGAGAAGCATAAAGAAATAATAGAAACTTTTAGACTAAGTAAAATTAAAATGAGAAATAAAATTCAATTTTCTAAAGACACTGAAAAAATATTTTAAAAGCTCCAAATATTTCAGGCATAAGAAAAGAATAAAGGAAAATACTGTCCAATCGTTGGACAGGTAGTGAAAGTTTTAGCAGATTACAAGAAGAAAGCAGGAACTTCTAATAATAGATAAGAACTTGTGAAAGGTTAATTAAACTGTATCTATTTAAATCTAGAGACTTGGGTGGCTTGCATGCCAGGGTATTTGAGAAATCAGCTAAGGTCAAAATTTGATTAGGCAGCTGAGAACAAGAGAAAGACCAACACAATGCTTATTTTTTTTTTTTTTTTACAAATTAAATGAAGACTCTCGAAAATTTTTCTAGTCCAATTGCCTGCCTCCAGGAAGGACCACACCTTTACCAGGCCAGACAGATGTCTCCATCCTCTTTTTAAAGATTGCCAAAGAATGAGATTCTATGATAATCCAGGAGAGTTCTCTCTCATAACTCATCTAGGATTTTTACAGATTGTTTTTGTTCTAATGTCTATGTAATGAAGTTTTCCCACATGCTCAGAATCTGCCCTCAACCTTTTCTTCTCTAGTTTAAATAATCCAAGTTACCTTTAACTCTCCTTCAAAAACACTGCCTTTTGACCATCTTCATTTTGCTTCTTTCAAAACTCCCCAATTTCTCCATATTCCTTCCCGTAAAGTAAGTGAGGGACTAGGAGAGATAGAAAGCATGGATCAGAAAATACCCTTCAGGAGCATATATTCCAAGGAAAAGTAAGATACAAATACAGCTCTTATCATAATCTGCATTATAAGTAATGAGCCTATGAAGGGAATACAAAGCAAACTGCTTACAAAAGGGAAGGTCATTCATTACTGAGTAGAAAAAAATGAGAAAAGCTTTACAGAGGAAGTAGAATTTGAAGATGACTTTAAAACTGGTTAGAAATTCAATAGGAAAAGAAAAGAAAACACATTCTCACCATAGGGAACAGAATTAGCAGAGGTACTGAAATGAAGGCACCCAGGATGTGTTTGAGGGGTAAGGAGTTGAATAGCCTGGGAAGAGTGTAGAACTCATGGAAAGAATTAACATTATATATAACTACAAAAGTAAAGGTGGTGGTAGATTATAGAGGACTTTGAATGCTGAGCAAAGAAGTTTGAATTTTTCTCTGAAGGCAATGGGGAGCCACTGAATATTTTTGAGTAGAAGACTGACATAACTATATCTCTGCCCAGAAAAGAATACTTTGACAGTGTTAAGATAGATTAGATAGACAGGAGACAAGGGGAGAAGTGAAAGAATCCTGTTAGGACACTACTGAAAAGGTACAAGAGTGGTAATATGGTAATAGAACCACCATGGTACAACGGAAGATTCTTCTCCCTGAGTTCAAATCTGGCCTCAGACACTTACTAGCTGTGTGACCCTGGGCAAGTCACCTAACCCTGTTTACCTCCGTTTCTTCATCTATAAAATGAGCTGGAGAAGGAAATGGCAAACCACTCCAGTATCTTTGCCAAGAAAACCCCAAATGAGGTCATGAAGAGTCAGACAGGACTGAAAAATGACTGAACAACAACTGGAGACAGAGGACCTGGGTTTATATTGTACCTCTGACACAACTCATCATGCAGATACTAGGTAAGATTTTTAAGCTGCTCAGTCTCAGTTTCCTCATCTCTAAAAGGAGCCTGGACTAAAGGCCTCTAAAGTCTTTTTCCACCTAGGTCTATGATCACAGGGGCTGTCAAAGACTGGTTTCAGTGAGAATTGCATTTCCTTAGTTGTAAAAGGAATGGACTGGACTAGATAAAGTCCAAATCTTGTGATCCTATAAATTAAGGGGACCCATGTGAGCAATACGGTGAAAGTGGAATCTACAAGGCTTAGTAACTGGCTAGGAGACATGAAAGATAATCCTATTGTTATGGACATGAAAAAAATCTTATTATTAGCCTTGAACAACAGCAGCAGCAGCAATAGCAACAACAAAAGTTTTGAGGATTGGAGTAGAAATTTACTCTCTTTCCCTCAGTTTAGTTAGCCTTGACTGGGGATGGAAAACTAAACTGACTGTTTAAGTGGTGAAAAAATTTCAGAAGCCTTTTCCTGACAAACAAGGAATGAAAATTGGAAAGAAGCTCTTTCATGGCTAAGCCACAAATAATCAAGGCAGCTACGTTATGTATATCCATATTGTGAATGTTCGCTTTCATCAAGTGCTACAAGTCAGGAAGCACAAAATGCCCATAGAAATACATTTCTTAGTCGTGTTTATTTGATAAACAACAGCGTTGGGAATGTTTTGAGAAGTCATGAGCCACTTGGAGGATGAAATAGACCTGACATTCAAGCAATAAAGGAATTTGTTAGTACTAATAATAATTGCTAACATTTATACAGCACCTACTGTGCACCAGACTTTCCCTGTGTTATCTCATTTGATCTTCACAATAATCCTGTGAAGCAGGTGCTATTATTATTCCCATCTTAAAATTGAGGAAAACTGAGACAAACAGGGTCAAATGACTTGCTCAGGGTCACACAGCTAGTAAGTGTCCAAGAGTGTTTGAACTCTTCCTGCTTCCCGATCCAGTACTTTATCTACTGAGCCACTTCACTGAGAACTAAAAGAGGCAACAAAGACAGGAATCAACAGGAAAGTAAGGAGAATAGCTGGTTTTATTAACTGGCTGTGTTATTTTAGCATGTAGCTTCATCTCTCTTGGGATTCAGTTTCCTCACCTGTAAAATGAGGAGATTAGGCTTGATCAAGAGTTCTTAACCTCTTTTGTTATGGACCCCTTTGACGGTGTGGTAAAACCCACAGAGTCTTCTCAGAGTAACAGTTTCTAAACAATAGAATGAAGAACCAACTGGCGTTAGTGGAAATTAGAAATGTACTTTTTTTTTTTTAATGAGGCAATTGGGGTTAAGTGACTTTCCCAGGGTCACACAGCTAGTAAGTGTTAAGTGTCTGAGGCCAGATTTGAACTCAGGTACTCCTGACTCCAGGGTCAGTGCTCTATCCACTGTACCACCTAGCTGCCCCAGAAATGTACTTTTTTACCCAGCTATGTTCCAGGACCCCCGGAATGATTAAGATCCCCATTCACCCCCCACACCCGGTCTGGATGATTCTTAAGTTCTCTTTCTCCTCTAAAATACTAAGATTCTAAGTGAGCTAAAATGAGTCAGAGTGAGAACTTTTTTTTAAGCAGGTGTTCTATGTCTCCCAACCTTGTGGCATTAAAATCGAATTCCCATCTCACATTGGAAACTACAGCTCTCAATAGCTCCTGTAACTTGGAATAATATTAGCAGAATGATGAAATAAACTTTCATACTGAAGCATATTAGGCATATTATGTAACATCTGGGCATTTCTGCATGTGAAACCCATGGTGCATGGGTAGGTCTGTGTGTCTATGTACAAATCATTTTCTGTTCTCCCCAGATAGCAATAGTGATCATACTTCATCCCTGAGGTAGTTTGCTATGAGAGTTAGTTTTTTAAACCATCAAACCATTCTGGTAGAAACATTTCCAAGAATAACTTTGTCATATTTAAAAGAGGAAGGGAAAATGATCTGCATCCATATGAGAAGGTATTCTATTGGTTCCTTCACTTCTTTTCCAAGCTGGTAGTGTCAGGAAAGTAGATAAATGATTTGGGTTTGTTTTTTTGATGGGTTCTTTTGGTTCTTTGAAAGGGCTTGAACACATTAGTGAGGGGAAAGTGGCCAGGAGTCCTAAAGACAAAGAGAGAGGCTGTGAACACTGGGGAGATGTTTTCTTTTTTCTGGGAGCACTTACAAGTCTAAAATAAGAATCCTAAGATTCTTAAGTGTCATTTGCCTGGAAAAGAGAGTAACAGCGAGACAGATGTTTCTCTCATTATTTTTGTTTGGAGACAGCCATCAATGTTACGACATGTCACCCTCTGCAAGGACCAGAAATATCAATGCACAGCAGGACAGTTGTGCATAATGTATCATTGTGATTTCTACTGGGGCCCAAGGATGTGTATATAGGATATCTATAGAGAATAGATATCCTATATATCTATATGGTATATAGGATATACATATATATATATATGTATATACACAAACACATACATATACAGAGTGGGCCAAAAGTCACAAATATTTAATAACTCCTTTATTTTTTGTTTTTAATTTATAGTACCATAACAGTATATACAGCATATATAGGAAATGACTTTTCATTACATGTGAAAAATCACATCTTGTAAAAGGTGAAAAATCAAGAAAAAATAATTTTCATAAAGTTACTAAAACATCATAAACCTTCATGACTTTTGCCCCACCCTGTATATTACCAATTAGAAACAGTGATTTCCAGAATAAAAGAATCAAGTTCAGTCATTTCTTTCTTCTGCCAGAAGGTAGCTTTCATTTTCCCATCTCAAAAGACCCTACTACCTCTAAATTCTAGACTATAATGATCATTCTATTGGAGTTTGGGGAGTAGGGGTACAGAAGAAGCTTCTAAAGTCAAAAGTAAGCCAAGAAGTGGAGTTCAGTGATGATGGGTGGTGGAAAGAACACTTGCATTCCTGTGTCTCTCTCTTAGGTGTTTAGAAATATATGGATCCTCAGGGGGCAGCTGGGTGGCGCAGTGGATGGAGCACCGGCCCTGGATTCAGGAGTACCTGAGTTCAAGTCCGGCCTCAGACACTTGACACTTACTGGCTGTGTGACCCTGGGCAAGTCACTTAACCCCCATTGCCCCGCAAAAAAAAAAAAAAAAAAAAAAGAAATATATGGATCCTCAGCAAGTGTTTTCCAAATGACCCAGAACAATTGCTGGGAATTTTCACTGCCTTTTAGCATCCTGGGTAGCTGAAATTGATGATATCTAAATGTGAATACTCATTGAGATGATTTGCTTTGGTCAAAAGGCTGTAAAGCTACCTCTTTCTTCAAGGCTTGCTCATCCTGGCCCTGCAAGTGCTGGGATAGAAGCTAGCCAGTTAGCTGTGCAGGAAAATGCTGCATTCCCTCATAAGTTGGGGCAGGATTTCCTGCAATGGGTCAAGAAAACATACTTTCCCATTGTCCTTGTTTCAATGGTAAAGAGTCCTTAGGCTCCACAGAGGACCCTCTTAGTCACTGCCATGGTAACTAATAAAAATAGGCAGGTTCATGTTTGGCATTGCGTGTGGAATTGCTGTCCCCTTCACAACAGACACCAACAAAAAGAGAAGGCATTCCTGAAGCAGGAGCGGGGACCACACCGCAGGCCATGCCGCCTCCCCTCCCATCACTTGGCTGGCAACATGGAAAAGTCCCAGTTTCAGTTCAACTTCAATGATTTCAGATAAATAGGAGGGCAGGAACTGGAGCTCAGGAGCCAATATGCCAAAAGTATGTTTTGCCTTAGTATTGGCCTTGTCTCATAAAGATTTTATTAGAAATGTGGAAGCAACAGGGGAGTAGATATTGATGAGAGTAATGATAAGTGACACTGAAGTTTACAAAGAACCCTGACATCTCATTTGATCCTCAAAATATCTCCTTTAGATAGTCAATATCATTATTAATATCTTCAATTTACAAGAGAGGAAACAGTTTTAAATATAGCTATAGAAATAGATGGAAGTTGGAAGGGCAATAAGCATTTATAAAGTACCTACTATGTGCCAGGCACTGTGCTAAGTGCTTTTTACATATATTATCTCATTTGATCCTCACAACAACCTGGGGAGGTAGGTGTTATTATTATCATTCCCATTTTACTATTAAGGAAACTGAAGCAAACAGAGGTTAAATGACTTGGCCAGGATCACATAGCTAGTGAATATCTGAAGTCTGAAGTCTCTGAACTCAAGTCATCCTGACTCCAGGTGCAGCCCTTTCTAACCACTCTGCCACCTAGTTCTCTCTCTCTCTCTCTCTCTCTCTCTCTCTCTCTCTCTCTCTCTCTCTCTCTCTCTCTCTCCCACCGTGTGTGTGTGTGTGTGTGTGTGTGTGTGTGTATATGTATGCATGTATGTGTACATCAGTCAGGTAGCACAGTAGATAGAGTGCTGGCCCTGGAGTCAGGAGGACCTGAGTTCAAATATGACCTCAGACACTTATTTGGAATGTATTCCTGGGCAAGTCATTTAACCTTGTTTTCCTCAGTTTCCTCATCTTTAAAATGAGCTGGAGAGGGAAATAACAAACCATTCCAGTATGTTTGCCAAGAAAAACCCAAATGGGGCCACAGAGAGTCAGGCACAACTAAAATGACTCAACAACTACAACAACAACAACAACAACAAATATATACACATATACATACGCGCATGTGTGTATACATACACACACACACACACACACATATATAGGTGGGTAGATAGGTCTATAGCTATAACTCTTCAGGTACACCTCAGAGATATTATGGGTTTGGTTCCAGACTACCACAATAAAGCAAATGTCCCACTCAAGCAAGTCATACTAATTTTTTTGGTTTCCCAGTACAAATAAAAGTCATGTTTATACTATACTGTAGTTTATTAAGTGTGCAATAGTATTATATCTAAAAAATGTACATACCTTAATATGAAAATGCTTTATTGCTAAAAAAAATGTAACCACCATCTGAGCCTTCAGCAAGTTTTGATCTTTTTTGCTGGTGGAGGCTCTTGCCTCAATGTTGTTGAGTCTCGGGGAATAGGGAGGCCCTAAGAGAGGGAGAGAGACAGGACAGCAGGTTGGTGGAGCAGTCAGAACATACACAATATTTATTGATTAAGTTCTCTGTCTTATATGGGCATAGTTCATGGTGCCCCAAAACAATTACAATAGTAAAATCAAAGATCACTGGTCACAGATCACCATAACAGATAAATCAATAATGAACAAGTTTGAAATACTGGGAGAATTAACAAGACATGACAGACACAACATGAGCGCATGCTATTGGAAAAATGGTGCTGACAGACTTGCTCAACACAGGGTTGCCATCAACCTTCATTTTATAAAAAACAAAACTCCCCAAAAGCAGTATCTGCAAAATGCAATAAAGGAAAGCATAATAAAAAAGGTATGCCTCTGTGTGTGTGTGTGTATATGCACTGTGGCGTATAAAATTATATGGGGTTGCCTTATATTGTTCCAAGTTTTAGGGAAAATTAGCTGGGGTTCTAATGTATTGCTACTTGGAAATCAGAGGCTACTGCACAAGTTTTGGGGCATTAATCATTTATTAAAGCATATTAAATATTAGTAAAGAGAGCACATGGCTCAGAAAGTTAAGAAGGAGAGATAGTGGGGAGCCATAGTGGGCTGTGTCTGCTCCCTCCAAGTTCCAGGGCCAAGCGGGAGAATGACTGTGTAAGCTTCCTGCAGGCCAGAGGAGAGCCCTCCCTTACACATTGCTCAAAGCTATTGGTTTAGTGGATTTGAGAGTGGTTTGGTGCCCAGTATGCTGATGGCAGTGTACAGAGCCCTCCAAGGGGAAAAGCCTTCAGGTAGGTGTGGTTTTAATCCCTATTCATAGTCCAAGGTCCAACCACATTTCCTTTGAAATTCTCCTGACTCTACGCTGGCCTTAAGAAAGGTCTGGCCAGGCTCTCTGGGTCTCATAGAAGCCCATTATTTTCTTCACAGTGTACACCTACTCGTGAGGATGTGTCCCTTTCAGACTTCAGCAAATTAGCAAGTTGCTAGAACTAGTGACTGGCATAACGAGATATAAAGGGTGCATCCTAATCAAACAGCATTTGTCCCCAGTAGACAGTGAGCCCCTTTGAGATAGGAGTGTATCACTCTAGATCTAATAAAGGATGGGAAGCTTTACTTTGTTGTTGTTGTTGTCATTTGTCCTTTGTTCTAGAAGAGGACCATGACACCAGGAAGACAACATCATGACTTTCAAGTGATTGGCTTTAAGTGATGGAGGGCTGTGTAGTTATCAGCCTCACTTTCTCCTCCACAGAGTCCAGTAGCAACATATATGTCAGGATGACTGGAGAAGGCCAACAGAGACAATGAGCTTGTCCCTAAAGTAGAGGTTGTCTCTCTACCTTTTCTCCAGTCACAGACTGAATATTTAAGTGAAAAACAGCTACAAACAACTTGGGAGTTTTTGACCCACCCAGCTGTTTAGGGATTATTGGGCAAATTACCATTACTAGGTAAATGATCCTTGCCTGTTTATGGATTAGCAGGCAGAATTAAAGATTTGGGAAATGTACTAGATTGTACTAGATTGTCACCATAAATTAGGGAGGAGTCTCTCACCAAGTGGAACAAGCTCTGAAGCAGAGAGAAATGTCAAAAAGAAAGACCAAGATCCTGCTTTTCCTTCCCCTGCCTGAAACCAGTCAAATCTCAAAGCTGAGGCCCCCAAAGAGCAGAATTTCTGCAGGAGAGAAGAGAGACCACTAGTACCCCAACAAAGGATTGCAGCTGAGCCTGAGGCTGAAAGTGATGGAGACCACAGCTGACCATCAAGGAGCAATCCCAAGGAGTCTATTAGATTGACCTGTACAGCAGAAACACTGTGCCCTGTGAGGAGCCTCACCAAGAAACTTGCCTGTCTGTGAACTTCATGAAGACTCTATTAGGAGAGAAAAGACATCAAGTGCATACAGTTCCAAAGTTCTGAGTTGATAGGTCCGTTAGATGCAACTTAGACTACCATTGTATTTTAAGACTGCTCACTCTCCCCACATCATGGTGAATATTTGTGGAACAATCCATCACCAGTCAGTGGTGGGGAGAGTTTTGTAACCACTAATTTGCTACGCCATTTGAGTAAGTGCCTTTTTTAAGAGCTAATAGACACTACTAACCAATGGTGAATGGGTAGCACACCAATGTTAGGAATGCAGCTCCAAAGAGTTAATCCTAGAACTTGGAGTAACAGTAATACAGTGAACCCAACCTACCAGTGAAGTTGGGGGAGTAGCCCAGTGGTGCTATGTATAAATCTGCATATAAATGAGGGACTATGGTATTGGGAATTCCAGGACAAACAAACTCCATGTACCAACAGAAATGGGCATCTGTTCTGGGGGCACTGAGAGGTTAAGTGAAGCCAGTAGGTATCAGAGATGTGAACCCAAGTCTTCTTACCTCCAAGGCCAGTTCTCTATCCAACATGACTTATTGCATCTCATGTTTATGTATGTGATATGTCAACACTTCAAGGACTTGTGATTTTATCAATATGGGAAATCGCTTATTCTCTTACAGAGAGGTTAAAGGACTTGTCCAGAGTCACACAACTATTAAACATGAGGGGTGGAATTTGAATCCAGGTTTTCCTGATGACAATTCTAGTACCATATTGACTATATCTATCTCCCAGAGTTGTTTTTTTTTTTAGTAAGTCCCTAAGATGAGAAATGTTCTATGGGTCACAAATATTAATTATGGGCCACTATAAAAAACACATAGTTCAAGGGGGCAGCTAGATGGCGCAGTGGATAGAGCACCAGCCCTGGATTCAGGAGTACCTGAGTTCAAATCTGGCCTCAGACACTTAATACTTACTAGCTGTGTGACCCTGGGCAAGTTGCTTAACCCCAATTGCCTCACTAAAAAACCAAAAAAAACCAAAAAAACCCACATAGTTCACATGAGATTCCCCCTCTCCCAGATCTACCCATACATAATGGCTCCAATCCAACATCTCAATATATTCTCCTCCACAAAAAAGTCTCAACACAGAAGAGTCAGTGACTGACTACCTTTTCCATTCCCTCCTCTAGAACCCCTGTTTTATTGAGAATGAACTCTTCTTTGTCCTTGATTTCTTCCCTCCGCCCCACAACACTCTTTCCATTTTCTTGCCTTTATGGAACACTGGTACTCTAGAAAATGCCTAGAAAATCCTTGGCCACTTTGTCTAGTGCCTGCTATTTCTTTTCTCATGTTCCCTAACATGCTTACCACAAGAATCAGTAGGTATATTTCTTGCTCCTACTGACACTTCCAGACTCTCCCTCTTCTATCATTACTAAGCAGCTCTTCCTTTTCCTTTAACTCACCAGATCTATCTACATCATCCTTTCCAGATCCATCTAGTCCTACACCAGTTTCCTAGTCATTCTTTCTCCTTCCTCAAGAAGTTCAGGATACTGACTCAAAAAAAATTTTTTTCACCACGACCTTTGCCTTCAAACTTAGAGAACTCAATATATATCAGCTTCCTATATTCCCATGACCTGAACCTTCATTCAACCTCATCCACCCATAGGCATGGTCAGCCTCACTATGCCATAACATATATTTCATCTTTACTGTGACCTAGGCACCCCAACCCTCCCTATTCTGCCAACTCAGAACTCCCACAAAGGTTTTGTTTCTTTCCTTTATAATCCTGACCCTAGATTTAACTAATTAATCTATACACTGTCCTCTACCATTGAATACCTTGTCCCTTGTCCTATCAATGTCAAAGCATTCCCAAATCTTGTATCCCCACTATTTGCTTTCTCCACTCCTACCTGAGTACTGACAAATACCAGTGTAGGAAGTCAAGCATTCCTGATGGCTTGGCCCAAAGCCAATTTATGTTACTTAATCTCAATTAGGTCATAAGTGCTACAAAGCAAAAATTGTATATTTCTCCCAAATTGACCCTGTAACCTTTCACACCACAACCTCTACATAGCTATTCCAAACCATCCTTTGTCTCCTCAGACCCGTTTCAGTACTACCTCCTTGCCCCTCTTAACAGTGAATTTCCTCTCCTACTTCCTGGGAAAATCGAGGTCAACCATTTATAGCTCCCTCATTTTTCTTGCCCCTTACCTCAAAACCTGTCTATATTTGCAACCATTTTATCCTCTTTACTTCTACTTCTAAGGAAGAGACAATTCCTACTTCAGCCATGACAAACCCGTCTCCTTCAATTCATTTCAGTAAGAAGCATTTATTAAATATTTGTTTTGTGCCAGGCACTATACTGAGCACTAGGGATGAGACGGAATGGGATGGAACCCATGATAATGAAAATGGTAATAGTAAAAACAGCTAGAATTTATGTAGCACTTTAATGTTCGCAAAGAACTTTTAAATATATTAACTCATTTGATTTAATTATGGTTTTATTGGTATAGGGAATTACCAATGAAGAAATTTATCCAAAAATGCACATCAGCACATCTTCAGCAACTGGTTAGGGCACTGAGCAATCAAGTGTCTTTCCCAAGTCACATTAGCCAGTATTTGTCCAAAACAGGATTCAAGTTCAGGTCTTATTGACCCTATGACCTGCTCTCTCTCCACTGGAACTTGCTCCATCAAAACTAAGGTTTCAAAAGCAAAAACAAAACAGTCCCTGTCCTCAAGAAGTTTACAGTCTATTGGGGAAGACAACAGGCATACAAATAATCAGATATAAAAAGAATACTAAGTAATCTGGAGGGACAGAAAGGTCTCATGTGGGATGTGGCCCTTAAATAAAATGGAGCCTTGAAGACATCTCAAACTCAATATGTTCAAACCAAACTCTGTGCTCTTTTCTCCAAATCAACTCATGTTTCAAACTTCCTTATTACTTTTGAAGACACCACCATTCTTGTAGTGTCTCAGGTTCAAAATCTTGGCATTATCCTTGAGTCCTCCATCTCCCTCATCCCACATGTCTAATCAATTGTAAATCCTTGCCATTTCTACCTCTACAATGTCTTTCAGACCTAGCTCCTTCTCTTCACTCATATAGCCACCATTTTAATTAAGGTCCCCATCACTCTTGACCTGCTTTATTACAACAGTCTCCTAATTGGTCTCCCTGCCTCAAGTATCGCCACATTCCTGCTGGTCCTCCATACTACTGCCAAAGCTATTTTATTTAAGGACAGATCTGATTATGTTACCCTCCCAATCAATAAACTCCATTGGCTCCCCAATGCTTTTAAGATAAAATACAAAAACAAGTTACTCTCAGTTTATATGTTCAGCCTTCAGTGGGCATTATTGGCCCCTCCCATATATTACAATTCAAACTATCTTTCTCTCTGTTCCTCAAACAAGACACTCCTTCTTCTGTCTCCAGGCCCTTGTACTAGCCATCCTCCATGCCTGGAATGCATTTCTTCATCACCTCTACTCCATGGAATCCCTCTCTTCCATCCAGGGGTGGCTCAAGGTCCCGCTTCTATATGTAGACTTTTTTGACTCCCCCTAAATGAAAGCACTTTCCCTTCCTATACACCTTGCATTTGGCCATCTGTATTTATTCTGTTTATACTTATATATGTTTTTCTTGTCTCCCCTTAGAATGTAATTTCCTTGAGGGTAAAAATTGTTTCTTTGTATTTGTGTCCCCAATGCCTAGCACAGTGGGTGGCACACAGTAAGTATCTAATCAATTCTTGTTGTTTGATTGCCTGAAGGGAACTAGGTATTCCAAGAGGAAGAGGTAAAGAGGGAGAACATTCCAAGCATAAGAGGATGGTCTGCAAAGGAAAGGAGGTAGGAGATGAAATGTCACATATAGGGAATAGCAAGTATACTGGTTTGGCTGAAACATAACATGAAACAGTTGGGTGAAATTAATCTAGAAAGATAGGTAGGAATCAATCCCCAGGACTGTTGCTAGGATGAAATGAGATCTTATTTATAAAGTGTTTAACACAGTGCCTGGCACATGATAGGTGCTTAATAAATGCTTGTTCCCTTTACTCCCACTATGAGAAAATGAGGTAGATGGAAGTTCTCCAGTTGGCACTTGGTGATGTGGGACTGGAACTGGGGGGGAAGGGGGGAAGAGAACTGGTTATATAGACCTGGGAATTCTGCATAGAAATCAAAATTGAACAGATGGAAGTTGAGATCATCAAGAAGAGAGAGCAAAGCCAGATGAGAAGTCCCAGGATAGAGCCTTGGGACACATACTACTCAATCCTATCTCCAACCTTTCCCCCTGAGGACTTTTTTTCTCTCTCTCTCTCTCTCTCTCTCTCTCTCTCTCTCTCTCTCTCTCTCTCTCTCTCTCTCTCCCTCCCTCCCTCCCTCCTTCCCTCCCCCTCTCTGTCCCTCCTCCTTCTTTCTTTCTCTTTCCTACATTTACCTTGTCCTGTACTTAGTTGTATACTAGTTTTATTTTCTCCCTTCCCCTTTAAAATTCAAGCTTCTTGAAGACAGGAACTGTTCAATTTTTGACTTTCCATCTCCAGAATCTCATCGTGTACCTTGTGCATAATAAAGTTTATTAAATTGAATCAATATAAATGCTTTCTAACTGGGCTACCTCAAGGGAAATCATGGAAACCCAAAGAGGAAGTTGGGAGGGGGCGGTGCAGGGGAGAAAGTAGTCTTAGTGGTCTGGGGCCCTCATCAACTCTGCCTACAACACTGGTGTCCTTTCAACTCTGTGAAGCTTACCCAGATGTCATTGTCCCTTCATTATCGGGGGAAGTATGCTGACCAGAATCTCTGACCTTCAGAATCTTGGGCTTAGTAGATTGTCAAAGTCTATTCTTTGGGCCATGTCCAAAGCATGCCAAGGCACAGGGAAAACAAGTTTCCCATCTTTCTCTCTGAATGAAATCTATTGAAATATTTCCATGCTTTCACATCTCACTTCCCTTTATTAATTAGCAGGGACATCTGCATTACCACGAGATCATTAATTTATGATCTAGTGGGTCTTTTCCACTTCTAACTTCTCTGATGAAAGAGAATGAGACCACAAGGAACTGTTTGATCAAGACTTCTCCCACAGATTTAAAAGAGGGCCTTTGAATATCATTACAGGTATTGATTTTCTGTTATCTATTTAGTCTATCAGGAGCAAACATATCAACAAAAAAGTAGAGGATATCTTTATTATCAATTGCTGTCATTGATATGGAAGTTGCTTGGAAATTCCCTTTAAAATCCAAATAAAACCAAATCAATATTAGTAACACTAAGAAAATGCAATTTCTTGGAAAACTAAAATCTTAATCTCATTCGCAGGTTTGTCTGAAAATACAATGACAAAATACCTAATTCCCTAAGATTCATTCACAGAGGACGTGTACATAATACATTGCTGTGGGGCAGCTAGGTGGCACGGTGGATAGAGCACTGGCTCTAGATTCAGGAGTGCCTGAGTTCAAATCCAGCCTCAGACATTTGACACAACTAGCTGTGTGACCCTAGGCAAGTCACTTAAGCCTCATTGCCCTGCAAAAAACAAACAAACAAACAACAAAACAAAACATAATACATTGCTGTTCCTTTGGGGTTTGTATCATTCATGGGTTCATATCTACAAAGCATCCACAGAGTATCATTGATTTAGAGCTAGAAGGGGACTTACATCATCTAGTCTGATTCCTTCATTTTGTAGATAAGGAATCTGTGGCCCAGAGGGGATTGGCAATTTTCCCAAGATTAC